>NC_088210.1:9200394-9500394 GCF_037126465.1 Ornithodoros turicata
AAAATGAACTTCACCGCATAGCACGCTTCTCGCCAACCATAATCTCGAATGATGCCGTTGTCTGTCCTTATTTGTTGGAAACGGGGGCGTACGCCTTTTTTTTTGTGACACCTATTCATAAGTGTAAAAAAAAAGGCGTACGCCCCCGTTTTCAACAAATAAGGACAGACAACGGCATCATTCGAGATGATGGTTGGCGAGAAGCGTGCTATGCGGCGAAGTTCATTTTTAGGAGCGCGCAGCCGTCACAGGTGCCAAATTAAGGGAGCACCTCCATATACACTCTTAAAAATGAACTTCACCTCATAGCACGCTCCTAGCCAACCATAATCTCGAATGATATCGTTATCTGCCCCGATTTGTTGAAAACGGGAGGCGTACGCCTTTTCTGTGACAATTATGAACAGCATAAGTGTCACAGAAAAGGCGTACGCCTCCCGCTTTCAACAAATCAGGGCAGATAACGATATCATTCGAGATGACGGTTGGCTAGGAGCATGCTATGCGGTGAAGTTCATTTTTAAGAGTGTAGCCCTGACTTATCGCTTTGTGACTTTTACCCGTTGAGGCCATTCAAAGAAGTTCTGGAAGGCGAACGATTCGACGATGACGACGTACAGTTGATAGTTTGTGCACAACCGGCACAACCCACTTCTTTTTATGAGAAGAGGATCGACCCGCTGCGAAAAATGCATTTCTATATACGTCGGGACGTTATCTAGAAAACTAATGCACACTTGATTTATTTCTTACAACCAATAAAAAAATATCAAATGAAAGTCGTGTATATTTGATCCACCCTCGTACTTGTTCGGGAAAACATCGCACGCCAAGGCAGCCAACGTGCCGGCAGGGGGAAGAAAACGCATTTCAAATAGCGCCTTTCTATAGTTGTTTGCTATTAGGTAGCAGAAGCCTCGTTCTATCAATGACATATCGCAGACATTTCTGTCTTGACCGCCACAATCTAAATCTTCTAGTCGACATTGCCAAAACGGCCAAAGCATTCGTCTTCAGACGCTGCTAGTACAAAAAGTACAGCGCACCGAAACCAGAAACGTTTTGTGGTTATATAAGCAATTTATCATACAATAAGAGGTCACGATTGTTTTACCCGTGAATCGCGAGGAAAGACATTCAATAAATTGCGAACAAACCCTAGTGAGCAATACAATAAAGCCGAAAAAGTGCCTTTTGTGTGAAGCATTAGAGGGTTGAAGGAGAGCCATGTCTTTTCATGCTGTGCAGGACAGTGGCGGTCCCAGGGGGGGGGGGGGGGTCGCCCCCCGAAAAGCATAGCCTGCTCCAGATTTCGTCTCTTTCCCTACACTCTTAGAAATGATGGTGGATGGTGGTGGATGGTGGTGGTGAAAGGGCTTGCGGCAGAGTGTCATACACATGCTAGACGATGGGAAGTCTTATGAGTAACAAGTTTGAGGGTGCGCCCTCTTCGCTCTCCTTGAGAGTGTCATACACTCTGAGAAATGAACTTCACCGCATAGCACGCTCCTAGCCAACCATGATCTCGAACGATATCGTTATCTTCCCTGATTTGTTGAAAACGGGAGGCGTTCGCCTTTTTTGTGACACTTATGCTGTTCATAATTGTCACAAAAAAGGCGTGCGCCTACCGTTTTCAAGATAACGTTATCATTCGAGATGATGGTTGGCTAGGAGCGTGCTATGCGGTGAAGTTCATTTCTCAGAGTGTATGACACTCTCAAGGAGAGCGAAGAGGGCGCACCCTCAAACTTGTTACTCATAAGACTTCCCATCGTCTAGCATGCGTACCCTCCCCCTCGCACCCAAATGGATAACGACCGGCTAAAGGCTCGCTGACATCACCCCCCCCCCCCCCCCCCCCCCCCCCCCCCCCCCCCCCCCCCCCCCCCCCGAGTGTACTTCGCCGGGACCGCCCCTGGTGCAAGATATCGCATCTTCGAATAACATATAACTCGCGTCTTTTCTGTGAAGGAATGAGAGGCACATGAGCCAATAACTAGCGAAAGTATGAGGTGCACTTTTCCGACAGGAGGCTGCCTATTAGGCACCCCAAACATATTGAAGGAAACATATTTTCAGCTGCAGAACTATTCTTCCACGTCAGAACACCTGAACACTGGACAACGGTTTCGGCCTTCTTGGGCCTCTTCAGTAGCGCGCAGGTGGGCAACGTTTGAGTGGGTGGGTGTCAGAAGGTCACGTGGAACGTGACACCCTCCCGTCAGGGTGTGAGACTCACAACTGAAAGCCCAGTACTTCAAAGCCCAGCCAAAGGCCTGTACTTCACTGACTTTGCACTGGACTTTCAGTGGTGAGTCTCTCACCCTGACGGGAGGATGTCACGTTCCATGTGACGTTCTGACACCCACCCACTCAAACGTTGCCCGCCTGTGCACGGCTGAAGAGGCCCAAGAAGGCCGAAACAGCTATCCAGTGCTCAGGTGTGGCTATGTTTGGGACCTGTAAACATATGTTCTACGTGCATCCAAGGAGCCTAGGTTACCCCCCCCCCCTGCATACAGGGTGTCCCAGCTAAATGCGAACATATCTTTAAATATATATATTTATATACCGGGTGTTTCAGTTAAATCCCCGGGCTAAATAATTCGCGTACGGGTGCACCAATCCACGAACTTTCTTTTTTACAAGTATCTGTCCGATACCACCTACACGCTGCACACCGTGTGAATGAGTGGGAGGTGCTCATTATTAAAATAAAAATGCAAATGAGTTTCGTCAAAAAGCGTATCTTCTAAAGCAGGGCGCTGTCGGCATTAAAATGGGTACTACCCCCTTTTGGGACCTTCAGTGGACACCTTTTAGAGAAAAATCTGCCACCGAAGCGGGTCATTTGTTGCAGTAATTAATTGGTTTCGGTTTACGTATTTTTGTCGCGGCTGGTCGCGGCGAAGCGCAAAAGGGCGTATTTCATTGGTGTAATTCATTGGTGTAATTCATTAATGTAAGGACGTAATTTATTGATGGAAAAGGGAGTGAAAGAGCGTCCTTTTGCGCTGCGCCGCGACCAGCCGCGACAAAAATACGTAAACCGAAACCAATTAATTACTGCAACAAATGACCCGCTTCGGTGGCAGATTTTTCTCTAAAAGGTGTCCATTGAAGGTCTCAAAAGGGGTAGTACCCATTTTAATGCCGACAGCGCCCTGCTTCAGAAGTTACGCTTTTTTACGAAACTCATTTGCATTTTTATTTTAATAATGAGCGCCTCCCACTCATTCACACGGTGTGCAGCTTGTAGGTGGTATCGGACAGATACTTGTAAAAAAGAAAGTTCGTGGATTGGTGCACCCGTTCGCGAATTATTTAGCCCGGGGATTTAACTGAAACACCCGGTATATATCACTTTTTCCGAGATGAAATCAATTGCAATATAGCATATACAGGGTGTCCCAGAAAACGTGTCATTGAATTATAATAAAAAAACTACACCACCTAGAGTCATGCGGTCAACGGCATTTGTTCTTACTGGGTTTTTGCCACTTCCTCATGTGAATGTCGTGTAACGTAAGTTTAATTATGTAAATTTTTGCGAACTGAACTCGGAAATTTGCCTAGTAAATGTCACTTTTTTACCCCACCAATGTGAAGAGCGTGTCTAATTGACTCAAATTAATGATAATTGACAGGGATATTCAGGAGCTATCCCATCGGAAAAAATAGCCGAACATCATGCTCTACGGAGGTCGCACAGATTAGCGAACGATGAATTTTTCAGCGCAATCTTTGTCAGTCCGACGAAAGGAGGTTGGAAACCCAGCCCACCACGGCATCACAAAAAGAGATAACGCAGGCATGGCTTATCACGTCCGACTTTCGCTGGGATAATGCTTTCCCTCTCCCAATTTCAAGAACTGTTACTTTTTCTACTATCACTCTTTGGGCTGGCTTCGGAACCTCCTTTCGTCGCACTGCGAGCGATTGCGCTCAAACAGACATAGCGCGTATGGTCCGGTGCTCCGAAAAGCATGATATTCGGCTATTTTTTCCGATGGGATAGCTCGTGAATATCACTGTCAATTATCATGAATTGGAGTGAATTCGGCACGCTCTTCATATTGGTGGGGCAAAAAAGTGACCTTCCCTTGGCAAATTTCTGAGTTCAGTTCGCAAATATTTGCATAATTAAACTTGGGGTACATGACATTAACTTTACAAGGTGGCAAAAAGCTAATAAGAACAAATGCCGCTGACCGCATGACTCTAGGTGGCGTAGTTTTTTTATTATAATTCAATGACACGTTTTATGGGACACCCAGTATATATATATATGCTGAATGGCACTCCTTAGGAGGGCATTAGCAAACTCCTAAGGCAATGTCTTAATTAACTTTCAATACTTAACTTTTTAACTATAAAAGCTATGAAGTTGTCCCAATGAGAACATCTATTCCTCTCGGTCACCTGATATCGTAGCCGTTTTCAGAACAAAAATTCGTTCGGTAGATCGTCCGCAAAAAATTCGCGAAGGAACACCGTTTTTTTTTTCTTTAGTTTGCTCATTCCGCATCTTCGGAGACGCGTCTTTCCTTCACCCCAATGTGAGAGGGTGAAGGATCACAGTACCGCCTCATGCGTCGAAGATGAGCTTTAACTTGCGGGGAAAAAACAAACAAAAACAAATGTAACGGGTGACTCTATCAGAACTGCCCTTATCTTGGGTTGCATTTTCTGTTTTCGTTTAATCCTTTTCTAGGACGCAAGAGTCGACAGTGTGCTCTTTCACCCTCTCATATTGGGGGTGAAGGAAAGACGCGTCTCTATAGATGCGCGATGAACAAAATAAAGAAAAAATCGTGTTCCTTCACGAATTTTTGGTGACGATCTATCGAACAGATTTTTGTTCTGGAAACGGCTACGGTATCAGGTGACCAAAGGGAACAGATGTTCTCATTGGGAGAATTTCATAGCTTTTATAATTAAAAAACTAATTACTGAAAGTTAATTAAGATATTGCCTTAGGAGTTTGCTAATGCCCTCCTCAAGAGTGCCCTTCAGCCTATGCTATAACGCAATTCATTTATTCTCGGAAAAAAGTGATATATATACTTTTGAAAAATATGTTCGCATTTAGCTGGGACACCCTGTATATCCTTCCACGTAGTCCATCTACCAGCACATTTCTTTTTTTTTTCCTTCGAAAATGTCAGTGATGGTCGAGCACCCTGTTAGGATCATCTCTCGTGGAACGGTAAAGTTTCCTGTGTATGCGAGTTATACACCGGACAATGAAACACCACCACATTTATTTGTGACATTTACATGAAACGCCGCTCGCAACAACTCTGTCAGCTCCATTCACCCACCACGTGATAATAAAACGTTATTGAGAGCACGATTAAATACGTCCGTCCTCGCCATATGAATTAGAAATTCTTGCAGCTTCTTCTTCAGTTGCACTTCAAACAAAGTTCTCTGCCCGACTGTGCTAAACTGCAATGGCCTCTCAATGTACATCTCCATGTCCTTCACACGCACGTCCTTCATTCGATACTCTCCATCTGGAAAGGTGATGCAGTTTTATTTTGCTTTTTCTTTTTGGCACAAGAGGGTAATAATGGCATAATGTCAACAAGGATTGAGATATGCTGTTGCTAACAAAACCGCAGACTTTGACCAACAAAAACCACTGGGTTACATATTTCGTATTGGGATGCAAACAACCTAAGAATTTGTCCTCCGTCCTTCTTGTTCCGTGTCACTCGGGCCCCTACCATGAGCCTTTACACCAGTTGCCAAACTTTGCCCTTTCCCATTGGAGGATTCGAGTCGCTGTCCGAGACCAAGCTTTCAACTTGGACAACATTTGTCATCCTCTGCAGAATTTATGCACAATTTAGCTATATTTACGTGTCTGACCTCATCTACCATATACAGGGTGGTCTGCCAACCATGATAGAAATTCATAGTAAAAAACGTAGGCCCCGGAGATACATGCAATCAAGGGATTTTTTTCTGCCAATAACTTTTGCCACATATTGGTAACATTTTTATTTCATTTCAATTGACAGAAAGTTAATTTCTTGAATTGAACTCCGAAATTTCCCGAGGCAACCTCACGTTTTCTTTGCGGAAATGGGTTCCCGGTGCTCATTTTACTCAGTATAGCACATAATCTCACTCGTAATGCAATGGCAATTGCCTAAATAAATTCGCCGAAAACCAGTGGAAAACTTCCTTTCTTCACAGCTTTGCTCTCAAACAATGTAATGGTAATGGTACCGTGATGTTACATGTGAGGTTTGTCTGCGCAGTGTGGTGACATGTTGCACGTGCCGCAGGGTAGGACTGCGGATAATTTGGACCACCTGGGGTTCTCTTGAAGTGCGCCCGGAAATATCCGACGCACGGTGCTGGAAGCAATGTTTACCTCCCCCACGTAGCTACCGCCCTCGGCCCAGGTCGAACCCAAGCCAGCACGTTACCGAATGAGCTACCGAGGACGAGGCTCAAACAACGAGCCGTCAAAAAAGAGGCGGAGCCAAGGGCTCATTTCCACGGATTTTTGGCAAATTTATTTTGGCAATTGCTATTGCATTACCAGTGGTATTATGTGCCATGGGAACTGACCACAGGGAACCTAAATGAAACTAAACTGAAAACTAAACGGGAAACTAGAATGACCACAGGGAGCCCATTTCCACAAAGAAAACATTACGTTGCCTTGGGAAATTTCGGAGTTCAATTCAACAAATTAACTTTATGTCAATTGAAATGAAATAAAAATATTTTGCCAATATGTGGCAAAAGTTATTGGCAGAAAAAAATCCCTCGACCGCGTGCCTCTCCGGGGCCTACGTTTTTTACTATGGATTTCTATCATGGTTGGTGGACCACCCTCTATGTCCACCAGATGTTCATTAAAATCGCGAATCTTGCCCTCGGCCCCTGTGAAGCAGAAGGTTGATGAGAGTTGGTTGTCGAAATAACAAATGGCTCCAAAAGGGTAATGAAAGGATAAGCTTGCAGCACAGACAAAACTGCTTCTCACACCTGGTGATGCTATGCCCATTATCGCTTGCGTAGTCTCTATGACACGTTGGGTGTGCGAATGAGCGCATTTCACAGACTGTCGAAATTTTGTTAGGGTACAGTCTATTGTATGTACATTAATGTGCACATTGCAGCACAAATCGACCTTGAGTAGCCAACATTTAAGTTGAGCTGTAATGCCTTGTATGGTAGACGTTTGCTTTCCCCCAGGGCGATTTCAATCGCGTTCGTCATTGAAGAGGCTAAAAGGTACAGCTTTTCAAATGATTGCATTTGTTCTGAGATTTTATCCCAGAGTTGTGTGCTCTATGAGGTGAAAAAAACGATGGAAATTAGAATGCGACTTCTTGATGCCAATTGGCTTTGTGATTTTGCAAGTTGGTGATATACTCCACTCTGACAGAAAAGTTGACTCGCCCCATTATGATTATGTACCCAGATACTGATTCTATTATTGGTGTGTTTCATATGTAAGAGCATGAAGAGGGAATTAAACAATACCGGACTATCACCTTGGTCTTCAATCCTACCCCACCAATCATTCACTGCATGGCAACGAAAGTAATGGTTTTGTTTCAAATATGAAGAGACAGACAGGGCAGAATAACGGAAGAGGTGGTTGCTTTGGAAGTAAGGGTGTGTTCCTCTAGAGGCCTCTGCAAGTTCTGTGAAAATTGTTGCAAAACCAAGTAAGGTTACAAGTCTTTAAGGCAGCCGTTCTCTTTTAAAAAGGGCGAAACTCGTTGAGAGGGCAAAAGGGGGCTCATCACCGTGCAAGAACATTCGGTAAACAGGTAAAAACTAGACTCCACTAAATAAGCTATGCTTCAGAGTATCGACACTGAGTTCCAAGAGCGAGCACGCGCCATCTTGTTTCCGCGCCACGCTACCCACGTGCACTTCAGAGTACTTATAGCGCGAGATGCCATCTATCGTGCGTGGGTGAAATGTTCCTTTCGTTTGCAAGCAGCTCGTCAGGGCTGACGCCCTTGAGCTCACCCTGACTACCTCTGCGGTTGACATGGATTATCTAACAACAATCATACACGCTTCTCTCTCCCACAGGGAGTATCAGCCATCTTTGATCCTCAAATGGGGATGGTACAGGTGTGGTGTGGAAACAAGATGGCGCTCCTGCTCTCCCTTGGACCTCAGTGTCGATACTCTGAAGCGAAGCTTATTTATACCCAAAACGCACTGATACAGGATCCACATCGCGCGCAATCATGATTAGGCAGCGATTGTGATTGTTCTCAGGTGCAGAAGAAGCGAGTCTCGGCGACAGAGATCAACAACGCAGACACGTGTCCCTCGTTCGCGAACATGAGTACACACTTCGAGGAGGGTTGGCGCAGGCACAGTGGCTTCCTTTCACTTCTTCGTTTTCTCGCTACTCGCACTGCCGGTTCCGGGTTGGCAAGATGGCGGCGATGACAGCGGCCCGCACCAAGAAAACAACATCGACAAACGCCGAAACGGATGAAATCGCATTTGTATTAATGTGAATTTCTTTCAAGTAGACATCCTGGACCAGTGTTTTCTTTTAATTTGAAACTTCTGGAAGTATTGTGCAAAGCGTCCACCAGACGGCTGCAAATGAAAACGAAGATCACACACGTAAAGTACGTAAAGTGCGGACAGTACGGCGTGCCCAGCAGGATTGCGCCGACCAGGATTGCCGACCGATCCAGGTTGTCTGTGACAGTGCGTTTTGGGTATTAGTGGCTCTAGTGAAAACTGCCTATAAGACGCAGCTAGGGTAAATAGCGTTACGCTGGCCTTCATAAAATGGGCACGTAAAAGAACACTTGGAGAATGGTATAGCGGCTGCAAAGTGAGGGTGGAACGTCTTCGGTTATAGATGCTGACTTTCGACACTGGCTGCCTTCTCATCAAACGACGACAACAGACGTCACCATTTTGATAGTCACGTGACGTACGTCTTCACGTCTACAATGACACGTGATCAGTCCTGTCCGGAATGCAGTGCGTTCGCCTGGTATGTCTATGAAGCTCCACCCGTGTGTCCCTTCCCGTAAAATTTCATCCCTGTCACCCCCTTTTGCTCCCTACAAACATCACACAATATATGAAGGCTCAGACCTGCGACATTTTCGCGATCCACTTCCACCAGGCTACGCGTAACCTCCGCTCGAACCTGGACCACTTCCTCCGGCGCATAGGCTGTTGCCGTGTAGGTGACACGAAGACCGTTGACCGACACGGCGCAGTTATAATGGCCAAGACATCCACTAACACTTTTGATGACGTCGTTGAGACCCTCTGCCTTTCCTTTACTGAATGTCACATTACCCCTTCCATGCAGAGCCAACTGAAAGCATGGAAAAGCGACATAATCCAGTTCGGTCGTGCCCTTCTTGGTTCCTTCTACCAGGACGCCTACACAGAAAGAAGAACTGAAATTATGCCCCACACCATGAAGACTTTCTACGAGTGAGAATGCGTTGGTATTTATCCTTTCGTGAATTGAAACAATTTTTGTTCCATAATATAATTACGCTTTTTTTTATATAAGTTCCTTTTTTTGTTCACGTCCGCACTTTTAGATCAAAATATGTTTGTCGTTCAACTCAATATCCTGATAATGTTTTTGTAATCTTGATATGGGGGGGGGGTGCAGCTGTCTTTAGGGAGAGATGTGCGCTTCTTTTCGTTTTTTTTTTAATGCTACAGCGCAGTCACGCTGTTGTTGTTTGCCTCATTGTAGTAACCATGTGTTCTGTGCCTAATTGATCAATGCAGAGTTACCACTTTTTCATTCTTTTTCTTTTTGTTTTCCTGTTATCTTTCCTTTCTGAGTATATATTAGATCTCTATGGCAGTTGATGCTACTGTAGAGGAGTCGAGGCACCTCTCAAGCTGCGAAGCTTTTAGCCTCGCCTCCTCCCAACTTTTGATGGAATAAAGATATATGTATGCATAGATTGAGAAGTTACCCGTCAAAAAGAACTCGTTACAAGTTAAGCTACCGTGTGCAAAATGTAAATAAGTTAATAACGAAGTTCTTCAGCCTGAAATGTAACTCGCAGTTACTGAGTTACTTAAAAAAAGAACGAGTTACTTCCAAGTTACTTCGGACACAAAATAGCATTACGCAGGTGCAGCGCGCGTGAGCACTTGAGTTAGACCTTGAGTTACCTGCGAGCAGTGCAACACGCTTAGATCGTTTTCGTTTATGTCCAACAATAGACCTCTCCCTGTGTGTAAACGAATGACGTCATAGTGTTCGACGGGGCCAAAATTTGGTCGAATTGAACTACGCTCGAGGCTAGAGGTGAACAAGGTCACGCCCGAAAGCCACGGTCTTGAGGGGATTACGATATGGTCCCTTAAAGGGACGGGACCCTCGGTCTTACTTTTCTTTCAGTGGGAGGCAGCGAACAAGTGCCCGTTCGTGGAACCCAGCCCTCTCCCTCCGATTTGTTTCTGTTTCAGTCTGTCTGTCAATGTCATGATGACGTTTCTCTGGTGGAGGTATATTCGAACGCTTTGCATCTTTACTCCCTGTGGGCGCACAATGGTTCAGCTTCATTTCAATGGCAGCTGTTCTTACTCCCTGAAGAAAATATTGTCATTGATTGAATATCACATTTTATGGCAAAAAATGCCATGGAGGAACAGGAGAGAAAGCAAGAAAATGTGTGAACGTGAGTGAAAAGCGACTTAAAGTAACTTGGAACTTAACTTAAGTTACTTTGGCAAAGTTACATGAAAAAGGAACGAGTTTCTCTGAAAGTTACCACGGCGCAAAAGTACCGAGTTAAGTTACAAGTTACCAAGAAAGGAACTTAGTTACAGTAACGAGTTACTTATAACCAGTTACCTCGAACTCTATATGTATGTATGTATGTATGTATGCGTTTGCTAAACAACGATAAAGCTGCTGTACGTCCCGAGTGAATTCATTTGTTCATATTATTATTACGGTTACTAACAATAAAGATTTCCAAACCTTCGAGAGGGGTAGATATAGAATTTATTTTCATCCTGTTTTTGATTATTTTTAACGCATTGCGAGTATGTAAAGTACAGGGTTTTCCAAGATAAAGTATGGGGTATGAAATGAAGCTAAAAACACCAAAGCTTTACCCACGCTTGTAGTTTTCAACCACAGTTTACTGGTTCAAGTGATGTGGAGTTGCGGGCCTCACATTAGTGAAGCTAAAATCTCCATTTTATTTTTTCTTAAAACCAAACCAAACCAAAACCGCTTTGCGGAGATCCGGTGCAACCCATCTGTACGCAAGAATTTCCATAATAATTGTCATTTGTTCTAAGCTTTGATCGACAAATGTGAAAATTACAAAAAGAAAAAAAAAAGAAAACGCTTCATAATGGCTATAAGCCTCGTAGCAGCCGAAACTTTGTTAAGATGCTTTTAGAATTTCCAGGCATAATATGGGCTTCCGTTGCTCGACTTGTAGCAAATATGTAGAGTCGTTAATTAGTAGTAGTAGTAGTGTTAGTAGTAGTTAGTGTAGTAGTTAGTTAGTTAGTAATATGTTAGAGGAGAGTTAATTTCAGACGGGCGGCGATGCCCCGCCGACAGCTCAAGAAAATAACGAAATAGGGTGGATTTACATATTAGCGCAGGAGAGAGCTGTGTTTAGTTTTTATTAATCTACTGAAAAAGAATGTACTCTATTTTTGAGCTCCGCATTGACGAAAGCCTGGGCACTTGCGATATTCTTTGCAGAAGACGTCCTGGAAAGACCTGTGTATTTCTACTGTCAGTATTATGCGTGTCTACGACGAAGCTGAATTTCTACATAATCCATCTATATCAATCACTTACCAGCAACCAAAGTGGTGATGATCACTGTGAAACGCATTCCGGCACTTATGCTTCCTAAATGGTTACTCTCACAGAAGTACCTAAAGAAAGAAACAACGCGGATTAACCGCGATGACGTCGCTCGCCGTCATGGTGTGCGGCTTCACCGTTCATTTGGTATTTCTGCACTGTGTGAGTAGTTGTTTATCCAGAAATGTAAGCACGGGACGAGGGGGGTACAAAAAAATAGGGAAAATTGGGAAGTCATTATCACAGCTCTGTCATAAAACTCTGGAGAGGAGACAGAAGATCCTTCCTCAAGCATTTGTCCGATTCCTGGTCTACTCTACAGTGGCAACACGACATTCCAACTAGCTCATCCTTGGGAAGTGTAGACCCAACGCTGTCATACCGGCTGCCCGCAAAGCTTCCTCGTCCCCTGAAGTCGCTCATCCACAGGCTACGTCTGAATGTGGCCTTCGCTCCATTCTATCGCTACCAGCTAGGCTGTGAGGCTAGCCCTATGTGCAACGAGTGTGGTCTATTTGCCAACGTAGAACACATACTCCTCCGTCCGCGGACCTATATCAACGAGAGGCGTACACTGCAGTCACAGCTTGCCACCCTTGGCTGCCGCCCCTTCAACTTGTCGAGCATCCTCGGCCCTTGGGACACCGCGGCCCACTCCAGTGCGGCCTTACGTCATGTAGTTGGCTTTTTTTTTTTTTAAGGCGACAGGCCTAACGGGCTCATTGTGACCCCAACAGCGCTCTCGGACATTCCCACCGTCACGATCACGATCAGGATCGCCATCGCCGCTCCGATCATTCCCGTCATCTCTCGTCGTCATCACTCATCATTATCACCACTCATATTAGGCCCCCTAGCTATGGGGGAGCGTTCCACCCCTAGAGTGGAAAACCTCCCCACTTCTTCATCACAATATATCTGTTGTTGTTGTTGTTCTGTCATAAAAACATAATGTATATCATTACTCTAAAGCTGGAATAGCATGGGCGAGGGGGGATGCAGGAGGGTATCGCCAAACATTTGGGGGGAGTGCGTCAGGATAAATCATTGTATGTGAATATATGTCCGGATAATTTTCATATTCTCTGCGTCAGTCGAACTCCAGGTATAGCAGGGGTGGCAGCTACCAAACACAGAAGCGGCAAACTCTAAATCCTATATACTCATAATCTGTCGAAAAAAGAAAATTCGTTCTACGTACCGTTTAGTATCGCCGAAAGAATAACTTGGATATGTTCCCGACGTTTTGTTTATATCTCGCTGCTCGAGACCGCTTATCGTCGTGCTGGGCTTTGGCTTGTTGTAACAATAGGCATTCCAGCGTGCCATTGAAAGAAATAATCAGGAGCGGATTATCGCCATCAAAGTCTCGATAGAGTTGTCGCGTCGCGAAGCCACTACTTATAAAAGTAAACTGACCGTGTTGTCCGTGAATCTTGATTGATTGATTTTTAAAAGAAAAGAATGGAGAATATTCTATGTACGCAACACCACGCTCTAAAAACAGAACTTCACCGCAGAGCACGCTGTGCGCAAACCATTGCCGCGAATGATGTGGTTATCGCTTCTGATTGGAAGCGAGAGGGGGGCGTACGCCTTTTTGTGGCAATTTTCATATATCCAAATTGCCACAAAAAGCAGCGTACGCCCCCTCTCTCTGCCAATCAGAAGCGATAACCCTATCATTCTCGGCAATGGTTGGAGCACAGCGTGCTATGCGATGAAGTTCTGTTTTTAGAGTTCACAGGTACCAAATGGGTGAAAAAATGGGAGGCCCGTCCGCGAGGTTTTGGGCGTACAATTTACGTTGGTCACTTTCGTGACAATTAAAATGGAAAATTACGGGCAACGCTGTGTCGAAGTGTATGCTAACTGCGCATTTTGCTCGTCAAGATGGGCGGTAGAACTACTTTGCATGCGCATAACACGGGGTCAAAAACAACAGAAGTCGTCTATACGTAGTCACCATGAGCAGCAGACCAGTCGGTAACATACACCCATGATGGGGGAGAGCAAGCCAGACAAACACGACTACACAACATTGGCTTAAACTAACAACTGGTACTTTGTCTTGCTTGCTCTCCCCATCATGGCGGACCAGTACCAACTAGCCCGTCTTGATACGCTTAGGGAACATATATCACTGTTATGGCCATAGAGCACTCTATATACCGTATGTTACTCGCAACTAAAAATACTTAACTTTTTCTTTCACATGTAAAACTTTCTTTCTAAAACTAAAAAAAAATGAAGAAGACAGGAAAGGTTAACCATGGTGTGGGCTTGCTATTCCCAAAAGCAAACGCAGACAAACAAAAGGATGAATCAGGGGTTGCCCTCGGTGCAGAACTCTCATATAGTAACTAAAACCAGACCAGTGAAGAGCTGCATCACAACGTGGGAGCCGATACGGTAAGAGTCAGTTCTCACTTGGCGACGCCCAACGCGGCGTCGTGAGCGGGCGGCAGAAGTAGAGGCGCATTTCCGTCGCCCCGTCAGAGCCCGCGATTTTCATGTTTCCACCGCAGTGGCATACCGTCGTCAAAAGCAGACGAAAAATCAGGTGGCGTGGCCTTCCTGTGTCACCTGATTGGTAGCCAGTATACCGTTCTCGGCAGCTGTCGCCGACGTCGTGAACAAGGTTAGTCATGACAATTTTTTTTTTTTGGCTCGACGTCTGTCCCGCCGGAAGTGCACATCTCTTTCAGCCGTCCGTTGAGGACGTCGCGTCGGGCGTCGCCAAGTGAGAACTGGCACTAAAGGCTAGCGTGTTAGGAACGGTGCCTCCTCCGAGTTCCGTGCGCAGTCGTGTTTCATGTCGCAGCACAAAGTTTAAACGGTACGATACTCGATCCTTTTCGCCACACGACATGATACACGGAGCCCAGCGGAAGTGGAAGCCGCTTGCATGGGATTGGATACCATTGCGCCGAACGCACATGGTCTTCACGCGGCTATAGTCGTGACGATGCCCACTTGAGTGCGGCCAACAACGGCAAGCTACCTCGACCCCCCCCCCCCCCCCCTCTTCACGCGTAGAAAGTTCGCAATATCGATCATGGCGCCTCCGGGACTTGGACATTAGGAGAGGGTCTTGTCTCCGTACATCTCCTTTGCTCTCCCCATTACTCTCTCTCCCAGCTTTTCTTCTACCCTCTCTCCTTATGACTTCTACGGCACTCAGAGACCTGACATAGGGCAGCAGTGGACCAGAGGGCAAGCACAGCTCCACATCAACGAGTTGGGGAATCGTAGCCGCATTCTTGGGGCTCCGATCATTAGTGAGTGGGTCAGATAAAAAGTGCTTGGACTTGCCTCAGCAAAGTAGTACTTCAGCCGTGGTCACGGTGTATGAAACGGGGTCCGGTAGTGCGGACACAGTATATCCCAGGGAATCGGTACGCAGTCACGCACAGGGCCTCCCGTGTTTTACTTCGGCAACAGCAACTGGGAACTGCACACAGCTGGGTTCCAGAAAATCAACGGGATTTGGGGTCCAATAAGAGTGGTTCTTTTTGCAGATCTATCGAGCTACCAAGCGACACACTATTTCATAAGCTAGACCCTGGAGCAGCAAGGGTTCAGCCAGTACTGGTCCCCTCTTTCAGGACTTCCGCGAACGTTCCTAGCTGCTGCCCTCGGTAGCTTTGCCAGTGCTCTATAAGAATGAGAAGCGTCGAGGACAGTACCATGTGCACAAAGTACTGCCCAAGCTATGACGAGCGCAGCTGCGAGGAATTGGTAAAACGTTCGTGCAAGCGGCCAGTGCTTTTCTGGATGTTCTCTTGCGCGTGCCCGGCTGAGCCAGGCCCTGGTAGTGGTTGCCAGTATAAGACCTCCCTTTGACTCGCACATCTTGGGGAGACGACTGACGACAAGTGGGCGGAGCGATAACGGGTCGGACGTCATGGCTTCCCTTCTTTCATCTACGGGCGGCAAAAGAAGAAACCTTGCTGCTTTCAATATGACACCTGGCTTAGGAGAAAGCAGTTGTAAACCCTGATAGTAAGTGTCTCCCTGCACGTCGTATAATTCCAGCCCCAACATCAGGTGAGTACCATTCGTTAGAACCCTGCAATTAGTCAGTATCTTGAATACGGAATATACACGTCAAATACACTACTTAATAATAGCTTCATCACGCGGGATCCTAGAAACATGTCGTTTTGACGATGTGAATGTTTAGCAGACATAAATCAATTTACAACGTTGCTTCTTGAAAAGCTTGGAAATTGTTTCACAACCCTTTTAAGATGAGCCCATCCTGATCTTCAGGATGTAGTTACTGTGCTAGTTTACCAACGTGCACGCGAATATCAGGTTGCTGTGACCGTAACTTCTTGAGGTTCATGAGCCACAAGAATGCTCACATGCACATGTTCTGCCTAACATGGACAGGGGCAGCATACAGTATGCTCGGGGCACGGGTAAAAACAATGGTTGAAAGTGTCTTATTTCTAATAATTTGTTATTTCTTTCTTATCTTCTTTCTGTGAAGGTATAGCTCTCTTTTGTTTGGTGGTCAAGGGCCCTCGGGCCGCAGAATAGGTCATTGCGAGCCGCGTTTTTGAGACCCCTGTTGTAACGTTTTGTGCTGGAGCAGGGAGATGGAGTGAGACATACAGAGTGTGCACCCGTCTATCGACGGCTTAACCAGAAAGATTCGTACGTTTTGAAAGGAAATACGGAAATTCCCGGATATATGTGCGGTAAAAATTAATTGGATTCACTGTGGCCACACACAATGACAGCAATGTCCAGCGCAGCTTTAAGGGGAGGAAATTGTCGTACAAGGTCCGACAAAGAAGAAACCTATCCAAAACTACGAACCCTGTTGTCGGGAATGTGTGTGTGTTTCTTTTCCCCTAGCGACAGCACTCATTATATGAAGCGCAAAATGGCTGCCCATGTTGATCCCCGTGGAAACGTTGCACCAATGGCATGCAGGTACCTACACTGCACTTTCGGAACTTTCGTTTGAGAACCGCACTGAGCATCCCCTTCATAAGGATAAGAATCTGGTGTGCCATTCCTCGTCCCGAGGGTTCAGTTATGTTGGCGATGCCTATTGTTCTTTGGCATATCATCAACGTGAACGGCTCCAAGACTAGTGGTACAGCTCCCATCAACGTTAATAATAACGCTGAAAAAAAAAAGAAAAAGAAAAGGTCTCGTGTCCGAGCATGATTACAGCAAAACTTCGGGCGAGCTTAATTGAAACCTTAATTGAACAAAATTATTCAGTTAGTTTAACGCAAGGATTCTGTTCAATTTACATTCCCCTAGTGCCCCCGGGGTGACTGTTGTCTCGCTCGGAAATGCGACCGAACGGGAGCTGTACCTCATATGGACCTTAGTACGGATGGAAGAGATGTGGTGTTTTATCTCTAAAATGTTCTGTCTCCGGCCATGATGATTAGTTCTATGCGTCTATTATATACCCAAGCAGCACAACATATGGGTTCAATATTGGCTGGACATTGGCAATACTGGTTCAATATTGGCCGACGGTACTGTGCTGGGTACGTAGGAGGTTATGGCTTGACCGTATGTGGCTTGCTCCGTTCTACTCTAGGCCCCCGTTGGGTAGCACATTCTGTCAGAGGGCGAATAAAGCCTAGCCTATCAATTAGTGCTGTTCGCTACGCACACGTATAAAACCACAGGAATGCCTAAAGTAATTACATGAACTGGAAGCGCGTCAGCTTTGCTTTATTGAACTTATCACAATTACAGTATCGTCATCAAACAGAAGAGAGAGAGAGAGAGAAAAAAAACAGTTGTTCTTGGCAGGCACCGAAGTGCCACAGTAATGAAGTTGTGCGGGATGACAACGGGTGAGGGATGGGGTGTCAGGGCAGCACTAAAAATGGAAGAACGAAGCCTCTGTGTATTGGAGGCGACATGACAACGGTATCATAAGCTAATTGCGCTATCCCTTCTGACGAACTAGCGCAGCATGCAAGATGGCATCTTTGAGAGCACCAGAATAATACATTTTTCCCGCAGTGGTTGCGCGCACGGTAACGACAGCTGCTTGTTTCCACAAACCTCTAATACCACTCGCCAGAGCGGCGCCACCCGTAGTCTCTTCCATGGCCACCTCCGCCTCCACCACCACCCCATCTACCCCATCCTCCACCACCACCACCACCACCTCTGCCATAGCCGTCCCTATACACACGATCGTCCACATAGCCACGACCGGCCTCTGAACTGCCCCAGCCACCGCCTCCACCATAGCCGCCCCATCCTCCCCAACCGCCACCTCCACCTCCTCCTCCTCCACCACTACCACCACCACCACGGCCGCCGCCGAACCAGCTTCTATGAGATCGATGACCCATATCGTCGCGAGCATCTAGTCCGTTGCCATCTCGCTCAGGCGGGTATTCAGTGTAACGACGGTCGTCGCCGCTGGGCGTTGTTGGTCTTCCAGTCCTGCCACGATCCTTCCGGCGTCTGCGTGCCTCGCTGGCTCCCGCAAGGAGGACCAAGATGGCAAATAGCACCAGGATCACGCGCTGCAGAAGATGACAAAAGACTGGAATTATGATGTTGCACCATTTGGATAAACATTTTCTTTTTATTACGCGCTTACGGCTACGGATCAGCTATTCCTACCTCTAAAGTTACGTTCCCACTGCAGGGCTTGCGCCCTTGGAGCGGGGAACGGTGAACTGAGAACGGCGAGGGTGCCCACGCAAACGTTCGCCCACGAGAGCAAACCACGCGCTATATACGCCACGGATGGCAACACAATATATGTTTGGCACGTGCATACGGCAGCGGAAAGTTATCAACACGGTCGGAAACCTTCATCTTTTCCTCTGCTTTGATTGGTTTGTCGTGCCGTCCGGAATCGTCTGACATATGTCGGCACAGTTTCCCTTAGAAGTCGGCCCAGGACGCCCTTTCCCCCAGAGCGTTAGTCGTGACGTCGCTCACCTTTAGCTCATTCACACATGCGTTTCAAAAAGCGGTGCCGCCTCAGCGTTCGCGGCGCCGCCTCAAGAAACGCATGTGTGAATCCAGCTTTAGAGTCACTAAATAGGCAGCAGAGTAGCGACACTGAGCCACGCCGGCGATGTAGCCCGCCATCTTGAGTCAGGTGCGGTTGCATCGCCTAGCGATGGGACGGAGAACAGCGCGCAGTCGAGCCAGATCTCAACGCAGGAAATCGGTTTTGGTGGTGGACATGGAGGTGACTCAACATGGACGGCGAGTCTTTGGAAGTAGAAACCACGTGACAAGATCGGCCCAATTGCAGACACAGAACGGCGGCTCCACCGCGGAAAAAGAATGCGATACTCTGCACCCTTATTTAGTGACGGCGAGCTATTTCAGAAGCGCCACCACCACCGCAAGAGGGCGCCCGTTTCGACGGCCCCGGAAAGAGGACCTCATCGGCCTAAGCGCTTAAAGCGGAACTGTCGCATCCGGAAACCCATCTATCAAACCGATACCACTATGTTCGGCATTGGCAGACAATATATCCGGCTAATTATTTCGTCCAAAAAGTGCTTAGAGATTAAATAAACGAATTTTCTCTGCTTCCGCAGCGGCTCCGGTGGCGTGAATGGACATTTTTTTTCACAATGGCCGATGCGCATGCGTATGACCTTGAGGCGCCGGAGAGGATTGTCTCCGTCTTCACTAGATGGCGCACTATGGGGACGACAGAAGTGGGGACCAGTGGGGAGACCGCGCGAATGGCGCGACCTTGTCGCCCCACTCCAGATCGGTTTTGGTCCTTTGTGCTATCCACGTGGATTTGTTTTGACGCGAGCCGAGTATGGTTCGTTGGAGAGCCGCTAGGATGCGACGCGTATGTGAAAAAAGTCCGGAGAGAGAGCGCGGAGCTCAGAGGAGTAAAAGCGCCGACTAGACACCCCGTAACCAACACCTTATAAAGTCGGGTTCAACCTATGTAGGAAAAGAAATGAAGTCCGTCAGCTCTCAAAACATTACTGCGCTGTAGATGGGATGTCTGGGCACAGAGAGGTCGCACTCCCTCCTCCGCTAGATATTGTCATCCCATGGATGAAAAAAGAAAAGGAGGCGCCCCAACGGCTCTTCTACAGAAGAAGGAAGCGTGGGGCAAGTAACGCGAGGATAGGCGATGAACTGTAGCTTCTTTGGAGTCATGCATAGAGTCCCGTTATCTGAATAGCCCAATCAATGAGGTCGGTTTGCACGCGCCACTTTGGGGGCCACATTTGCGCGCTACCACCACTCCTGTATTCCGAGACTGCGCGTTGGGGGCTTCCATAGACGATCTCTTCCAATAGACGAGTTCAGAAAATCCCAGTGCTCTTTGCATCCTGGGTGCTTGCTGAGCGGGCGAACGAAAAAGAGTCCTTCACATTTCACTTTCACTGACCTTGACACGTCGTGGACAATGGACCGGTAGAGGTTGAAATCGGAACAGTTTGGAGGTCACCCGTTTCTTTCGTATTAGTAAACTCCCACAGTTCAAAGCGGCGCTAAGCACTCTGGGATTTTCTGAACTCGTTACTCGTTGCGTGGAAGCCGACCTTGAGCTCTATCTATTATACTGCAACCGGTATCTCTCTCAGCGAGGCGTACTCCAACGCCACTTGCGAGAACTTGGTTACTCAAACGACTCTTTCGCCACTCTGCTCGGCCCAGCGACCTGCACAACCAGGGGGCGGTTAAGACTGCCCTCTGAGCTTTCTTGAAGCCTCCGGCCTCTCGACCAGCCTCTAAGGCCTCCTTTTGTGTTTGTGTGTTTTTTTTTTTTTTGCTTTCTTCTTATTTTAAAGGAATAGCAAGTCGGCCTACGCCTGCCCAACGTTTCCTTGCTTTCTTTCTTCAATATACATATCCTCCCCTATACCGGTGGATTGGTTTATGTGTAAAGGCAGCTTATATAAGACGCCCGCACGGCCGCGGCATTCCTTTCCTCAAGGTCGCGCTCTCATTGGTCTTTTGGGAGTGACGTTTTCTCGTTTTTCCAGTGAGGGAATTCCGGGATGCTCTCAACATCCGTCGTCTGCTGAATCATGTATTCCGTCGAATAACAGTCAAACAACGCCACTCTTTCGCTTTTGGGATTTTCGATGCCGTGCTCAGTGGTCCAAGAGGAATAAAATAACACTATATATAGTTTGCGGTCGTACTAACTGAATCATATTAACTGCTATTCCCTCTACAGACCCGTTTGTCGTCTCAGTCACAACATAAGTTAACCACCACCAATACCAACAACAACGACGACGAAAAGAAATAATGTGGTTTCCAGTACACCATAAAACATTAGAGAATTTTAGCAAACCAAGCAGATAACTTGGTATTAAACGGATCCAACCAGTGGATAAGATTCTGAGTCACGCACGACCGCGATTGGTTCCGATAGGCACGATAACCTTACCAATGGTATAATAAACTCGCTGTTACTTCACCACATTGCACTTTGTGCGCCAACCCACCATTGCCACGAATGACGGAGTCATCGCTTGTGATTCGAAGAGCGAGGGGGGCGTACGCCTTGTTGTGGCAGTTTAGATATGTGATAGCTGCCACAGAAAGGCGTACTACCCCATCTCTCTCTTCGAATCACAAGCAATGACTCCATCATTCGTGGCAATGGTTGGCGCACAGCGTGCTCTGCGGTGAAGTACTGCTTTTAGAGTGGGAGTAAAAGCGCATCTTCCCGTTCGTGGTCACTCTTCCTCCACCAAAAAGAAAGAAAATCTGAGATTGCCCCCACCTCACCCCGTACAGCTCGGCCACCAATACATGCGCTCATAAGGAATGAAGAGGACATCGGCGTCAGTCGTATAGGGTAGCTGTTTATACGTGATGGCAAACAAGAAGAAGAAGAAGAAGAAAAAAAAAAACCGAGACAGAGAAACACGCGACACAAGACAACAAATTCTCAACGATTCTGAAACTGAGAAAAATATTGCCCTGCATTGTGTGTTCCTCTGCCTCGAAGTTTTTCTTCCATCTGACTTATAAACGTACACCCGTATACACATACCCCCCCCCCCCTCGCCCTCACCTAGGGGTTCAACCAGCACACCCTCAGAGGTCGATTTTTGGGGAAGTCACTGATGCCATCTAAACAGTGCGCCCTCACAGGAAAAAGAAAAAAAAGAGAGAGAGAGAGAAAATCGTGCGAATAGACTGCCTTTGCACATTGGAGAAACAAAGAAAGACGTCGTCATAATCGTTGCAGCAAAACAACTTTCCAATGTGAAGTGGACAAAGGAAGATCACTTACCATATTGCCTCTTGATGCGCGGTGCGTGTCAGGTGAATCCTAGCCCCTGGTGTGTCGCCAATTACTTCATCTCTCTTATAAATACCCTCCCCCGGACACCAGAGGAGTGGTTGACGTCACTTCTTCGAGGCTGGTTATCTTGCCCACACCGTCAGCGTTTCACATGCCATAGAAAAAGAAAAGGAGTCGGAGATATGAAAGACACAGACGGGGCAGACCTGGAGATGAGTTTCGCTATCGTCACAGGACATCCTTCGAGTTGTTGTTTCAAGTGACTGTAACACGATGTCTTCCGCAGTGAAAGGCGCGCCGATAAGGTCAAGGGCGACAACATACTCGAGCCTACAAGTGCTTTTGCCGGTGTGGTCTCAACTGTGTGTCTGCGGCGATAGTGTATATCTCCACACGGACGCATCCCCGCTCGATGTTCGCAATTATATTTTCCTGGAACACGATATACTGTGACCCTTTCCTTCTCGATTTTTAATCGCAATGTTTGTTTTGTTGATCGTTTATTTTGATTAGATCATTCCGAAGCCCCATGATGTTCTTTACTCTCTTGCCACGCTTTTAAAAAAATCAAAAATGTGGGACAGTTACACCTTTAAGGAGGTAAAAGTTGTCGCATATGTTGTGCCTAAAGGGTTGCAAAGTTCTTCCAGCTACCCCACTCTCAAAACAGAACCTCACCGCGATTCGGTGACCGAGGGGTGGGTACGCCTTTTTCTAGCAGTTTGGATAACTACTTTTACCACACTTTTGCACCCTTTATCAGACGCGATGTTGACCTAGGTTGTAACTATAGAAATTACCACTTTTTCACACCCTTTTTCCTTAGAGTGCAGTTCGTATGCTACAGTCAAAGCCCTTATACTCTGCGTTAGCGGCGTAGCGTGGGTCCCCCAGCGCCCGGGTCGAAACGAGTATCGCGCCCCCAAGCAAGACACATAACAGGAATGCATCACAATCCCCCTAAATGCGCTTCATGGACATTGCGCTTCGGTTTCTTCACAGTGAGAAGATATGCTGGTGTCTCAACGCACGCAGTCTACTGCTGAAGCACACAGGATGCGATTTTACACCGGTGCGGTATATTCCCCAGGGTTCCATTTCCATATTCCATAGGGTGCCCCAGAAAACGTGTCATTGAAACACTACGCCATCTAGAATCATGCGGTCAACGGCATTTGTTCTTACTAGGTTTTTGCCACCTCCTGATGTGCATGACATGTAATTTATATTTAATTATGTAAATTTTTGCGAAGTGAACTCGGTAATTTGCCAAGTAAAGGTCACTTTTTTTACGCCACCAGCGTGAAGAGCGTGACGAATTTACTCAAATTCGTGGAAATAGACCTCTACCTGAGAAACGTTATCATGACGTTGGTGGACAGACTAAAACCGAAACAAATCGGAAGGGGAGGGCTGGGTTCCTCGATCGGGTACTTGTTCGCTGCCTTCTATTGAAAGAAAAGTAGGACCGAAGGTCGCGTCCCTTTCAGGGACCATCGTAATCCCCTCAAGACCGTTGCTTTCGGGCGCGAGCTTGTTCGACTCTAGCCACGAGCGTAGTTCAACTCTACCAAATTGGTGGCGCTGCCGAACACTATGACGTCATTTGTTTACAAACAGAAAGAGGTCTATTGACAGTGATATTCAGAATCATCCTATAGGAAAAAATAGTCGGACATCATGCCTCTCGGTGCACTTGAGTATAACGCGCGAGGACTTCTTGAGCGCAATCACTGTCAGTCCGGCGAAAGGAGGTTAGAGATCTCAGGCCACAGAGTCGTAGTAGAAAAGTGACAGTTCCTGAAATTGAGAGAGGGATGGTATGGTCCCAGCCAAAGCCGGATGAAGAAATGATGAGCCCCAGTTGAAGAAACATGAGCCTGTGCCGTAGGAAGAGCGGTATAGACACTCACACGGGGAGATAAAAAAACACAAACACGACAACAACAAAATACGCGGGAACAGGAGGCAACACCAACACCAACGAGGCTACCAAAACCGTGCTGCCCGTTTCCCACGTACTTTGTTCTTGTCGTGTATGGTTTGTATGGTGCTGGTTTGAGCAACCCGTTTGTGTGTTTGTCCTGTGGAGTAGCCAGAGTGTATGTGTGTGTGTGTGGGGGGGGGGGGTTTCAACCCTCCCATCCTGAAATCGTACATTTGGTGGTGCATTTGGAAGAGGGAAAGGACGGTGAGATCCTCCTCCCCCATGTAAAGTCCCCATATAGAACACCTGCCGAAATATTTTTCTGGCTACGTCACTGTGTCTGTCGCTCTTCCTATAGTGCCCAAGCTCAGATTTCTTCAACTCTAGTCGTGTTCGACTTAAAGGGAGACTCCGCACCAAAAACGTGTTGATGTAACAGTGCGACATCAATCCGTACCGCATGATATTTCAGTGAACGCAATTTCACATCCCCAAGTGGCCCAGATGATTAGAAAATGAATATTTTCCTTCGTGTGATTAGGCGCTCCTCCACGGGAAAGCAGTCCAGCAACACTGTGCTTCACCTCACCGGTATTCCTCGTGTGCGGCGTTCTGTAGGTTTTGCTGTTACCACTGGTGAATATCTTAGAGCGAAATCGAGGAAGCACACGACTGGTCATCCACGCGACACGAAGAAGTTACAACGCGCGTGCCCAAAAACAGCCAGTGGCCCACACGAGACTACCGGTGACGTCACGCATGGTACAGGAGGTAGTAGAGGGAACCTTCAGAAGTTTCGGTTTCGTTTTGAGCTTCCCAGCTCTTTTGGCAACTAACGAGTCCCCGATTGCCAAACCAACTGTAATTCTTATTTCGGAAGAATGTGTCGAGCTTATTTACATAGTCATTATAATAGTTTCGGATTGTCCCGGAGTCTCCCTTTAAGAAGGAAAATAAATCTAGCCCGTCAACTACATACGCCTTTGGAGATAAGGAGACACAACACACCTCTCCCTGTTTGTTAACAAATGACGTCATAGTGTTCGACAGCACCACCAATTTGGTAGGCTTGAACTACGACCGAGGGGCGAGCAAGGGGCTACGGCTAGGGGCTACGCTAAGGGGCGAGCAAGGTCGTGCACGAAAGTCACGATCTTGGGGGGATTACGATGGTCTCTGAAAAGGACGCCACCTTCGGCCCTACTTTTCTTTCAATAGGTGCCCCACTCTCACCTTCAACGCATTAACCTCATGCTTTCTTTTTAAAGTCATCTTCTGTGATTCATCTCATCATTCCTTCACCGTTTGTTAGTCATCTTTTTTTGTCATCTTTGTCTTTAATCTACCTCATCCTTCTTTCATCATCGGGTAGTTTTTCGTTTTTTCCTACTTCTTTTTCTTTATCTTTATTTCTTATTTCGTAATTTTCTTTCTTTATTTATTTATTTCTTTTTCTTGCTTCTTTTTCTTTATTTCTTATTTCTTAATTTTCTTTCTTTATTTATTTCTTTTTCTTACTTCTTTTTCTTTATTTCTTATTTCTTGATTTTCTTTATTTATTTCTTATTACTTCTTATTTCTTTCTTTCTTTCTTTAATTATTCTCTTTTCTTTTTATGTATTTATTATTTCTTATTTCTGGAATAGCAAGCCGACGTCCCGTTCGGCTGACCTTTCCCCGTTTTTTTTCCCTTTTCGTCTAATAAACATAACCCCCCCCCCCCCCCCCCCCCCCATTCCGGGAACCTAGAGTCACTAAATAAGCTTCGCTTCAGAGTATCGACACTGAGTTCCAAGAGCGAACATGCGCCCTCTTGTTTCCGCGCCGGGCTACCCACGCGCAGGCGCACTGCGCACGATGCCATCTATCGTGCGCGGGTGAAATGTTCCCTTCGATTGCAAGCAGCATTTGACGGCCTCGAGCTCACCGTGACATCGTCGGGACGCTGTGGTTGATAATACATGGATTATCGCACAACAATCATACACGCTTCTCTATCCCAAGGGGGAGGATTATGTTAGCGGTCTTTTATCCTCAAATGGGGATGATACCGGTGTTGTGCGGAAACAAGATGGCGCTCCTGCTCTCCCTTAGACCTCAGTGTCGATACCCTGAAGCGAAGCGTATTTAGTGACTCCAATGGAACGCAGCATATTCCTTCCGATTTGTTTCGGCTTCCGGCTGTCTACCAACATCACGATGACGTTTCTTGCGTAGAGGTCTATAGCGCGCCAGGAGAAATACCGCAGCACCACCATGCGCCATACAGTGCGGTGTATGCCAAAGGGAGTCTGGCCATTAGGAGGAGCCTAAAAAAGAGGCTCGACCTGTCAATCAAACTTAGGCGCATTTCATTGGTTACCGTTTTCCATGGGAGCTGCCATGACACCAAATTTTCTCCAAGATGGAGGATGGCGCTTGGAACGGCGAAGCGGAGATTTCGTGACAAAATTTTTTCACAGACTACTTTAATTTCATACTGTGAGTATATATCCTCACGTACGCATCTGCATCATTATCCGCCATCATTATTTACGCGAAAATGGGATGTTTCGTCGCTAACATTAGGCCTAGTGAAGACCGTGATACCAAGAAAATATCGAGAAGGACGACCCCTATACGTAGGATTTTGCATTATATAATTGCATATTGTTTATACATACATCTTTGCTCATTTCTGTATCGATCTACTTACATTACGTAATTCAAAACTTCATACCGGCAGTCGTCTGTTACGAAGAAGCGGTTGTACCGCTCTCCTGGCCAATCACTTCTGCCAGCAACCATTTCTGCAATTCTGAGCCTTCCAAACATGTCTCTCTCCATGCAGATGGCGCTGATAAAAGTGGTCGCAAAATCCGTCGTTTTGGTCTGTCACCAGCGATATCCGTTTCAATCCGAATCAATCGAGTTTCTCCAAAAATGGTAGCACCCAGTAAATAAGGGTGAGGTATACGCACTGGATGGATGTAATAATAGACAACTGTATATTTCGACCTGTGATTGGCTAGGTACCTCAAAAAGTGGGTGGAGCTTCAGGTATAGGCAGGTCCCATTAATGGCCAGACTCCCTTTGGCATACACGGCACTGGCGTGGCGCCATAAGTAGGAGAGCGCACTTTCTGCCGCAACGGCCAGCTCAAAAAGCACTTTCGCCAGTTAGGAACCAGCGAGTGACCCCCAATGAAACCCCAAGCTTTAGCAGCCGTTTTGTCAAAAGCGCCTTTTCGAGCAACAAATGAGTTGCACCACAAATTGACGAGCTCGACAACAAAATTCATCATTTTTGCGGACCTAACACGCTTTAGCCTCGTCATTTAAAAATAAAATATATTAAAAGAATGTTTAGCCTGCCAAACAATAATTCTTTAGTTGCAACCTTTGCGAGTCACCGCACTATAAGGCGGGGGAAATGCTACGGGTGTATTATGGGGCCGGTTTAGATGAGCAGATTGTTTCGTGACGGGAGAATAGGGAGTTTAAATTGGGGGGAATCGTACACCGCCCTTTAAAACTGACTGTACAACCAATCCTAAATCGAGCTGCATTAGGCGTACGATCCTTTCAAGAAAATCGTTTTTATTCCGAAACAGTCGTACTACGAAGCCTTTTATTTCTTTTTTGGTACTCATTTTCACCAACGCCTCCTCTATAAATTTATAGAGGAGGCGTTGTTTTCACGTAACTGCCACGAAAGACTTCTTCTTCTTCGTCCCGCGGAGATCGGCCATTAGCCACAAGGGAGATCGGCCAGGGCTATGAGGATGACTAACTGTAACCACAAGGGACCGTGCTGTAACTAACTAACTGACTAACTGTACTATGACTTGACGGTGACAATTTGGGTGGAGAATGTGACGGTTGAAGTGGTGGAGATGCTGAAGTTCGCTTGTTTTGCGGCTCCATGGCACAGCATCCTGCATGTCGTGGTTATTTGCATATTTCACGTGTAGAGTCATTGTAGTATTCATTAGTAGTAGTCAATGTAGAAGAGTCATTGTAGATGTATGGCTGTGTGTGACTACTAGGGACCCACCCGTCTTTCTTCTTCCTCTTCTTCTTCGAACTCATTAACAGCTCGTTGGATGAAGAGGAAGAAGTAGCGAAACGCCACGTTTTTGGAGACTGCTTCCGAAGTGGCTGTAAGATGTCTAACGTGGCAGTCATACGGGTTCGGAGTAAGTACACTTTTGATTCCTCGTACCATAATTGTGGAACCTACTGTGGTTACGGACATGGAATCGCACACACAGCAGGGTCTCTGAAAACTAAAACTGTTTTGATCAGTTAGAGCCCCGGTTCAGACCGTGCAAGTTTTGCGGTGTTATTCCCCGTGGTTCCATCGCTGTTTTTTTTTTTTGCAAAGATATTCTTTTACGAATGATGTTCTAATAACGTCCTCGTGTTGGACACTTGAGTTGTTGCTCTCTAACGGAACCACTGTTTTTTAAAAAATAGCGGGAGCGTTTAAAAGTTAAATGTTGCATGGAAGTGAAAGAGCGCCACATTCCGAATCGAACAACATAAGAACTATAAAATTCCGTCCACCGTGGTGCGCTCTATTGAGCGCTTCGTTGATACTTCGACGGCCTCGCTAAGCCTAACAGGACGCCATCTCATGCAACGCCTCGTCTCATGAAAGGGCGAGGAGCGTGACAACACTGTGGGCCACCTGCACGATAAAATGAGCTCGTCTGCTAATCAGCGGAGCACATTCATAATGCAAAAACGCTAAAAACAGGACGAATACAAGACACGCACGACATCGAGCGCCCAGTTTCCACAACTTTACTGACATGCCACATGGAAGGTGCTTATCATCATTGCAACAGGAACTCCCTTTCCCTTTCAGATAATAGAATACTTTTCGAGCTCAAACAGGTGTTGCCGGCCTACACTCTAAAAACAGAACTTGGCCGCATAGCACGCTGTAAGCCAACCATTGCCGCGAATGATATGGTTATCGCTTCTGATTCGAAGAGGGAGGTGGACGTACGCCTTTTTGTGGCAATTTGGATATATGAAAATTGCCATAAAAAGGCGTACGCCTCCTCTCTCTTCGAATCAGAAGCGATAACACTATTATTCTTGGCAATGGTTGGAGCACAGCGTGCTATGCGGTGAACTGATGAAGTATACTTCATCAGGCAGGCCTCCCAGATCTCTCGTTGCAATGATTATAAGCGTCTGCCATGTGGCATTTCAGTAAAGCTGTTGAAAGTGGCCGCTCGATGTTGTGCGTGTCTTGTGCTCGTCCTGTTTTTTTAGCGCTTTTACGTTATGGAAAGAACGTACAAACTTTGCCGCGTCATCCTGGCGTGCTCTTAGCAGTTTCCATCGGGTACACCGGTAGGTTTCCCGTCACCGTGTTTAGCGCAAATGTGTCATTGGAGAGAAGGAACAGAAAAACGGAGCATTCTTTATCTGGACGCCCGAATGACAATATCAGCAATTCATCCGCGCGGGAACTTTCGGTAACTGAGATAACTTCCAAGGCATGCAGCAAGAAAAACGCGGATGAACCAGCGTTCTCGCAATCACTCGTCCGCTGCGTGTATTTTTCATTTTCTTTTTGTTTTTCGTCGCGACGTGATTACCGTTTGGAATTTTGCCAGCAAGACGGTATACTGGCTCAAAAGACAGTGCAAATCAGCACCGGGCCCTGGTCCAGTACAATCGACATCGGCCAGCCCTGGCACCCACCCCGCGTGCCCTTTTTCATTAGTCGCCATTGCACGCGCCGTTATCTCGACTGTGCGCACGCATTAATCCTGTGGAACCATATACGCCGGCGATGCAATATTTCTCGCCGCAATGGAAGTAGCTGTCCTACCACCCAGAGGTCGAGGAAGAGGTGAGCGTGTCGTTTAGACGCTTCTCTAGAAAGCTAACTTAAAATGGGAGTAAGTTTGGAGTTTGGCTATCCTTACAATAAATCCTTACCTCGTTGCAAAGCGCCACCATCGTACTTCCCGTGTTGTATGCATACAACACGTGGGGCAGTTGACATCACTGCGCCGACGTCTAAATGTACCGGACGACTAATAAATGTTCAGCGTCTGCAGACCTTCCAGTGATAACGTTATGACAACAAATCCCACTCTTTTCAAGCAGTGATGGGACCGACGTGTCGCGACGGTTTTTATTTTTATTTCGTGTTAGCGCCGCGAAGGAACTGTGGCGATGAGCGTCGTACAGATGTGGACAGATGGAGAGAGGGACAGGGGGGATTAGTATGCGTCCTGGGCGGACTTCAGAGGGGGAACTGTGCCGATATTCGTCTGGAAAGTGTCGCAAGTGTTGGTAGACCAGGATACGACCACGTTGATATGGGGTTCTCGTGTCGTCTGCTACCGGGCGCGGACATCATGTGACTCTTCACGCACGAAGCCTGCTGTTCAAGGCTGAACCTGAACTGCCCCTGTTAGTCCCTCCTTATTTCGATTTGCTACAATCTTTTCGATTCCTGTGCATGAACAGTAGTACACAAAAATTGACGCTGAGGATTTAATTTGAGAACGACCTTGGCTAGAAACCCGCGGAAAAAGTGAAAAAAAAAAAAAAAAAAAACAGCAGGAGTGGCTGTTCCTATCCATCGAAGTGACCATGTAAGTTGGACCTCGGGGTCCGCTATTCCGCGCTTTTGTGACGCAGAATAATGGACAGAGCATTGTGTAGTCTAAGACAGTGCATGTCCCAGGCTCTGCTACCCTGTGACACCCTCCAGCTTTTCGACAAAATGGATGACGAGACTGTTAATATGGTCAGAGGGAATCGGCTGGACTAGAAACCATGAGAAAAAGAGTAATTGCAACTTAGTCCCCTAGACTGCAATCACTCCCTATTTTAGTCCCCTAACAACGACATTTACTCCCCAGGAGTGGAAATAGACACTGAATTTCGCGAATGGTCTTCCGAATGCAACAGTCATGTGCTCTTGGTCAATTTGGTGGCATAAGGCTGTATAACTCAGTCAACTTATAAATTTTCACTCACACTGAGTAAGAGACAGTTAGCGCTTCTTTCTTCGTAAATTGTGCCCTATGTGTGTCGCAAAACTTTATATCACTCTATGTATCACGCTTGAAGATTTGATTCGAAGTATTTTCATGCATGCACACGAATCATGCACCTGGGACTCTTAGAACACAGCGTGAGATGCGGTCTACACCGTATGGCATTCACTTACTCCCATGCATTTACTCCCGAAAGGGATTTTTTTTTTTTTTTTTGTGGCAATGCGCAGTTTCCGTTCCGGAAGCCGTTTCGCGAGCCTCCGCCGATTCTGTAGCGATCCGCAAACCGTATCGAAACGGCACTTCTGGGAAGGGACGGGGGTGACGTTTATCCTGGTCCAGGCAAGCCCATCGGACCGACGGCTTTGCTGAAACGGATCTAGGTTGGGCTAATGCGCTATTTTTTTTTTTTTTTTTACGCAGGAGGTCCTCCGGGCGTGCCTCAGGGTCAGGTGGCGCCGTTGCCGTACGGGGCCCAAGGATCCTCGTTCGCTCAAGCGATCCAGCATCGTGTCGCAAGCGGGCAGCGTCGAAGTCAGCAGCAGACAAATGGCCCTCGTACTGTGGCTCCAACCGAGGGGCCTCGTGCTGGTGGCGGTACTTCACCGCAGCAGAACGGGGGCTCTCCGCGCACGTCCACCCTCAACTCGTCCATCAAGTCTGCCGACGAGATCAAGATTCAAGAGTTGGAGCGCAGCTTGCCCTCCCACTTCCCCAGGCGGCCGGCGCACGGAAAGCAGGGCAGGGCCATCCAGCTGACCGCGAACCACTTCAGCATAGAAATCCCCAGCGGGAACGTGTTCCACTACGACGTCGAGATATTCTCCGAGACGCGCAAGGAGGCCAAGGTGCCCGAAAAGCGCAAGTACCGCTGTATGAGCACCAAGATCAACCGGATGATCATCGAGCTGCTGGTGAAGAAATATCGTCACGAACTCAGCAACTGCGTTCCAGCCTTCGACGGTCGAAAGAACCTCTACACGAGGCGGGAGCTCAAGTTCAGCGAGCGCACCTTCTCGGTCGACTTCGAGGAAGACCAACGGGTGCAGAAGTTCATCGTCAAGATTCAGTACGCAGCCACGGTCAACCTGGACGCCCTGCACGCGGTCTTCGACAGTCGCGTCAACACGGTGCCGCAGGAGGTGCTGCAAGCCGTGGACATCGTCTTGCGTCACGGACCGTCCATAAAGCTGACGCCCGTGGGCAGGTCCTTCTTCAAGCCGCCCCAGGACAACAGCACCCTGGGTGGCGGCCGGGAGGTGTGGTTCGGCTATTACACCAGCGTCCGCCCTGCCCAGTGGAAACCCATGCTCAATATCGACATGTCAGCGACTGCCTTCTACGAGCCCATTCCCGTTCTCACATTCATGTGCCGGATCTTCAGCGATGCCCGTCGAGAGCTCAGCCCGACGGACTTCAGGGAACTGCGAGACTTCCAGACTGTTCGACTGAATAAGGAACTGAAAGGGTTGCGCATCAAGGTAGTAAAGCTGGAATGCTCAAAATATAGTGAACAATTTTGCGCTTTCATTCGTTCAGCGTTTGTTTGCCCTACTGTTAGCTATGTAATTGTGCGTGAGATGCCCTTCTACGTCCTCAGTTTCTTCCTCAATTTAGTAGCTTGTTTTTCTCAGTGCACTTAATTTTTGTGTACTTGTTGCTCTTATTTGTTCCTCCAACTGCATGGTGTGCACATACCCAGGTGAAAAATGTTTGCAATTCAAAGTGGTTTATGAAACAATTTCTACCTGAAACCACTTCATAAATTGGTTCGCAAGTAGAAATTGTTCCATAAACGACTCAGAATTGCAAACATTTTCCACCTTGGTAGTCAGGTTCTAGATCAAGTCTTCGAAAACCCTAGAGACCTCTCGCAACAACCCTTTCGAATGAGAGGAACTGGCGTAAGGTCAACCTGAGGTATTTATCTATTGCAGGTGAATCATCTCCCTTACCCTCGTCGCTACAAGGTGGTGAAGGTGACCAAGGAACCCGCCAAGAAGCTGTACTTCACCATGGAGGACGGCTCTCGTAACAGCGTTGCGGACTACTTTCAGAGCAAATACGGCCGACTGACGTACCCGAACCTGCCGTGCGTGCAGAGTGGTAGCCCATCTCACCCGGTGTTCCTGCCCCTCGAAGTGTGCGAGATTGTTGAAGGCCAGCACTGCAAGAAGAAACTGGACGAGAACCAGACGTCGGAGATGATCAAGCGCACTGCACAGCCACCGTCGAAACGGTTCCACGAGATCAGGCAGTCCGTCAAGGACCTGGTCACCAGCAACGAGCCCTACCTGAAAGAGTTCGGCATCAAGATCAGCACAGACGCGACTCAGCTGAAAGGGCGCGTGCTGGATCCTCCCACCCTAGTGTTTGAAAACAACAGCGTTACCAAGCCACGCGAAGGCACTTGGGAACTGCGTGGCAAACACTTCTACAAGGCTGCCTCCATCAGTCGCTGGATTGTCCTGAACTTGAGCAGGTTCCCGCAGAAACACGACATCGACAACTTTGTCAAGATGCTGGTACGAGTGGGCCAGGAGCTAGGCATCAAGTTTGAGATGCCGGCCGACGTTGTCACAGCTGACGCTCATAGAAAACCGATGAAGAACATCTTCGCCGACGTCATGCACAAGTACTCCGGGCTGGAGATCGTACTCGTCGTGCTCGCAAAGAACAGCAACTACGCGGAGATCAAGCAAGTGTGCGAGACCGAACTGGGCCTGCGGACGCAGTGCATCATGGACAACAATGTGATCAAGAAATGCAACGCAGCTCTCGTCACTAATCTCTGCCAGAAGATCAACGCTAAAATGGGAGGCACCAACAACAGCCTCCTGGCGCAGGAAAAGCCTTCAATCTTCCAGAAGCCCGTGATCATAATTGGGGCCGACGTCACACACCCAGCCCCAGGGGACAAACTTCGCCCTTCCATCGCCGCCTGCGTGGGCAGCCTGGACTCGATCCCTTCCAAGTTCCACGCGTCCATCCGCGTGCAGATGGAAGACGCCGCTGCTACGTCCCGAGTCGAGATCATAAAGGACCTGAAGGACATGATGAAAGACATGTTGAAAGCGTTCTATCGAGCTACCAAGCACAAGCCCGAACGCATCATCTTCTTCCGGGACGGCGTCAGCGAAGGACAGTTCATGGAGGTCCGCAACCGAGAAGTCTCTGCGATCCGGCTCGCGTGCCAGGAGCTGTCCCCGAACGAGACTTACGAACCCGCCCTGACGTTCATCGTTGTGCAGAAGAGGCACCACACCCGTTTCATGCCCTCCAGCGACCGGGACGGCGTGGGCAAGTGCCGCAACGTCCCGCCGGGCACCACCGTGGACTCCGTCGTCACGCACCCGTTGGACTTCGACTTTTTCCTCTGCTCCCACTTCGGCATCCAGGGCACCAGCAGGCCGGCTCATTACTACATCGTGTGGGACGACTCCAACTTCACCGCGGACGACTTGCAGAAGCTGAGCTACTACCTGTGCCACACGTACGCGCGTTGCGCTCGCTCGGTCAGCATTCCGGCGCCTGTCTACTACGCCCATCTGGCTGCCTACAGGGCTAAGAACCACGTGATTAGCAAGGTGGACGTGTCGAGTTCGAGCAGCGACTCGTCGGGGGGCAGTGGGGACTCTGTATCCACCAGTCAGTACGTAGAGGCTGTCAAAGTTCTTGACTCCCTGCAAACTGCCATGTATTTCGTTTGAGTTTTTGTTTGCCGTGTTCCCTTCGTTTGCTGTGAAATAAAGTTGCGTTTTCACCCTTCTACGGAAAGTTTTCGGATGGCACTAAACAGAAAACTTTGTGGTAGTCCTAACATGCGGTAGTTGTGACATGCTTTTTGTTTGTGCTACACGAACAAGAGTGTGTGTACACCCACAGGTATTCAGGTTGCGTGTGATATTGTGATTGTGCATTTTTGCCTAAAACAACAGACTGTCCCGCTAGGTTTAAAATCGCACACTTCATATGAACGCACATCCTATGTAATACGTTAAGCTGTAATGACCCCTGCTTGGGATCATACTCCCCCGTGGGCGCACAATGGTTCAGTTTCATTTCAATGGCAGCGGTTCTTTCTTCCTGAATAGAATACTGTCATTGATTGAATATCACAAAATGCCCAAAAAAAAAAAAAAAAGGCATGAAGGAACCGGAAAGAAAGCAAGAAAATATGGGGACGTGAGTGACAATCGAATTACAAGTATCTTGTAGCTAAACTTAAGGTACTTTGGCAAAGTTACTCGAAAACGAAATGAGTTCCTCTGAAAGTTTTGTGGGTCCTCCCATGTTGAATGTGATACTGCAGCGCCGACAACATCCCTTGTTCTTTCTTCAGTGACATCGGAATACCAGTGGTCTCGATAGCCTGACCCATGAAACGAAGCTCAAAATTAAAAGGAAATACGGTTTTGTTCCTATGTAAGGAAATCCTCCACGCCCCACGATCGACCTTCCAATTCCTAACGCCCCCTAAAGGGAAATAGGTTTACAGACCACAAAGGAAGGGTCGCCAGGACGGCCACGATTTTGGAGAAACTCAACGGACCATTTCCGACAACGCGCATGCTCAGCCCTTGAGTCCGCCATCTTTGAGTGGAAAACATCGCTATGGACCCACCTGCGGGAGACTGTCATGGTGGGGAGATAATCGGTTTCACGGTTACGCGGACGTTTGAGGTCTGGTAACGAGTACAATGCGCTTTCACTCTTTCCGCACTCTTCTTCCAATCTTCTCTTGCTACTTTCTCACGCAACGTGTCAGTCCGAAAAGCGCGTCACCATTATCGGGGGGAAACACAAGATGTTCGACATTCCGTCGCCAGGGGCGACGCGAATATGGCAATGGTCCATAGATTTGGATTGAAACGGATATCGCTGGTGATACCACTTCTATCAACGCCATCTGCATGGAGAGAGGCATGTTGGGAAGGCTCGGAATTGCAGAACTGGTTGCTGGCAGAAGTGATTGGCCAGGAGAGCGGTACAACCGCTTCTTCGTAGCAGCCGTATGAAGTTTTAAATCACGTAATGTAAGTAGATCAAATCAAAATTGAGCAATTCAATGCACAAAAGCTGGCCCAAATGCACAAAAAGAAAATGACGGCGCTGACCTCAACTGACTGTTCAGATGTTAAGCCGTCATGGGTCGTCCTTCTCCTCCTTGTTACATCCCGGTTGGCGAGTCGAGGGTGAACGAGCACGGCTGTGTTTGTGTACCTTTTTTTTCTGGGAAAAAAACTGCATGCATCAAAACTTTCTGTGCTGTTTGACAAATTGACGCATATACTTTCATCAGATGTCTTAAACTGAAAATATCTTGGAAGGCCCTCTGTACGCCTTGAAGGGTACAAAAAAAAGCAATTTTGTTTAAAAAATGCAATGATGCATTACACATGCACAAAAAAAGTTTAAAATTAGTATTTATTCATTGTATCTATGACCTCGTGATCAATTCTTTGGGAAGGTGTCCGGTGTCGCCCACTGATCTGACTGTCACTCTTCCAGAAGGCAGCAGACACACCTGAAACATAATGGTAACATTACTATATTAGAGAAAGAAGTTCTGCATTGCACTTTCTACTCTTTTTTTTCTGTTTTTTTACGTGTGACATTTTCAAAAATGGCAAGGTAATCAGCTGGCCCATTGAAATCGCGCCTGCCCGCATGTTGCACTAAAAGATTATCACTTTAGCATTGTGCACCAGGGAGAAATGAAGCTCATGATGTAGTAGAACCCGGTTAATTCAAAGTCGCGCGGACAGCAAAAAGAGTTTCGAATTAATGGACCTTTTTCACACACGACTGGCGCACGACGAAACACGACTGGCGCGCGCCATCTATTGAATATGTAGGGAACCTTCTTTGGCGCCGTCAGGGTCATAGAGCATGCGCGAAAATGTTGTGAGAAAGGTCCATTACGCATACGGATTAAATGAACCCCTACCACAAACACCTGTAACGAGCGTCAGACCTAAAAAACTCGCATCAACAGTCGACGCGCATTTGTCCGGACGGCTTCTTTTCGTGTAAAAATGGCCGCATAGCGGGGGAACCGGATAAGTGAAACACGAAAATCCAGAGTGATCCTAAAAGGAAATCTTTATTGACCATTACACAGAAAACTATCCATTGTCGTCTGTTTCATTAAATACTACACGCATCCAGTTCTTGCAAGCCTTTGTGGATGGCACTGACTTGCGAACTACTGTTCTGATGCTCGAAAGATAATAGCGCTGTTCTCAGTGCCGCCCACGCATTTCCTATCGTCACAGCTGGTGCCCATCCACGTTTTCATCATCAGATTCTTCTCGAACACTATCGGAAGCGACGACATTAACGATGTCGTGATCTATGATTGCAGCGCAGGGGTCCTCGTTGCGGACTCTCTCTGTCTGAAATGACCACACTGCTCAGCGGATTACTTTTGTGTAACGTGCAAAGTGGGAAAGGGAAAAAACTCTTCCTAGCAATACCCTCTTTGTGTCAGTAAAAAGGCGGCCACGACCAGGGTTCTCGGCCTCGCTTGACTAGGTGTGGGCCAGGTGTCCTTTCTGGACAATGACCGGATAAATGAAGCCCATTTGTTGGGTATTAGTCACTTCTGTTCCCTGGAATTCTCGTCCGAGTCCGGAAGCTAAAGTCCGGATAAACGAGGGCGAAATACATGGGGAGCAGTGGCGTATCTAGGGTGTGGCAGGTGTGGACAGGTGCCATGGGCGCCAGGTGAACAGGGGCGCCATTATGTGGTCGGGTGTGAATGTGCCAGGTCGGACACTCAACTTGGCACATTCATAAACGATCTAAAGCACCCGCTATTAGAGAGGTTGTAGTGTGAAACCTAGTGCGGACCACACGAAAACGCATCCCCAAGGACATCGTGTTAACCATGTTGCCATGGGCGCAGGTAGCTCTAGATACGCCACTGATGGGGAGGAATCCGTCCCCATGCTTTCTTGTGCGGATAGTGCGGAATCCGGATAAATGAAGTCCGGATAAACGCGGGTCGACTGTATTTGTTTCTCGCATGCGGCAGTTGGCGTCCCATGTCACCGCTCGTTCGAGGCGGGCTAGCACATCCATCACGTCACTGTATGAGCTGTTAGCTTCCACAAAGTTGCGCACAACGTCAATGGCACCAACAACTTCAGAAAAAATGGGCGTGCGGGGCAGTTCATCACCGTCATTGTCGCACCGGTTGTTTGCCTTGAAAGTGTTCAGCAGGATATCCTCCGCGATCGTGGTGGCACATGTCTGTTCTGGATCCTCTAACCTTGCGTACTCTTCAAAAGAGCCGTAGCATTCTTTGGCGTTCGCCTCGGTGCAGGCGGTGACGTGTATGCCAAAGGGAGTCTGGCCATTAATGGGACCTGCCTATACCTGAGGCTCCACCCACTTTGAGGTATCTAGCCAATCACAGGTCGAAATACAGTTGTCTATTCTTACATCCATCCAGTACTTATACCTCACCCTTATCTACTGGGTGCCACCATTTTGGAGAAACTCGATTGATTTGTATTGAAACGGATATCGCTGGTGAAAGACCAACATGACGGATTTTGCGCCCACTTTTATCAACACCATCTGCATGGAGAGAGGCATGTCGGGAAGGCTCAGAATTGCAGAACTGGTTGCTGGCAGAAGTGATTGGCCAGGGGAGCGGTACAACCGCTGCTTCGTAGCAGACGACTGCCCGTATGAAGTTTTAAATCACGTAATGTTAGTAGATCGAATCAAAGATGAGCAAAGATGTATGTATAAATACAGTCCAATTATATAATGCAAAATCCTGCGTATAAGGGTCGTCCTTCTTGCTATTTTCCTGGTATCACGGTCTTCACTAGGCCTAACGCTAGCGACAAAACATCCCATTTTCGCGTAAATAATGATTCCGAAGGGAAAGTTGAAGCTGATTTTGCAGATGCGTACATGAGGATATATACTCACAGTATGAAATGAACGTAGCCTGTGAAAATTTTTTGTCACGAAATCTCCGCTTGGGGGCCGTTCCAAGCACCATCTTCCATCTTGGAGAAAATTTGGTGTCATGGCAGCTCCCATGGAAAATGGTAACCAATGAAATGCGTCCAAGTTTGATTGACAGGTCGAGCCTCTTTTTTAGGCTCCTCCTAATGGCCAGACTCCCTTTGGCATACACGGCACTGAGTACAGGAGACTTGCGATGCCACCTGCTGCCAGAGACTTCCCGCATTCTCTTTGTCCACATCCTCTCTGTTCGCTGCTACCACGCAATCCTGTACTGCGTCCCCGGGGTGGAACCCAGCATGCCGAAAGCACTGCTGAATGACGCTGGGCTAGAGCTGCTTCCAGGAACATGTAATCAGTGATACACCAAGCCGGTCAATTACGTAGTGCTTCCTGTTTTCACAGCAAAATAGTATCCTCCTCAGGAGGTGGCTCCGGTATATCTTCCTGGTATGCAGAATCACACCCTGGTGCATTGGCTGGGAAACTGCCGTCGTGTTTGGAGGAAGCAATGCTTTATCTTTATGGCGCTAGACCTCTACCTGTTTGTAAACAAATGACGTCATAATGTTCGACAGCGCCACAAGTTTGGTAGAGTTGAACTACGTTCAAAGCTAGTGGCGAACAAGGTCGCGCCTGAAAGCCACGGTCTTGAGGGGATTACGATGGTCTCTGAAAGGGACGCAACCTTCGGTCCTGCTTTCTTTCAGCGAACAATTGCTCATTCGTGGAACCCAGCTTTCCCCTTCCGATCTGTTTTGGTTTCAGTCTGTCTACCAACGTCATGATGACGTTTGTCGGGTAGAGGTTCATTGAACTTCCGTATGTAATAAGGGGGTATAATATATGTATAAGGGGTTATCCCCTTACTTTACGGGGTCGAAAAAATCCGAAACCGAGAAAAGGGCCTGATCTGAGTGTCCCTCCCATTGACACACATGCGTTTCCCATTCCTTACCCTCCTGTATCTGGCCAATAACTTGCATTACGGGCCTAACTTTTCTTTGGTAGGTACATACTGGTATGTGGATGTCGTCATAGCAAAAACAGTAACAAGGAGATAAGTCGACTTATCGCCTTATTGCATACAGAGGTTAAATTGTCCATGTTGAGCACAATGTGACGACCCTTTGCACTGAACTTCCAATCTGTCAGACGCGCATACTCTTCAAAAAGTGCTAAGGTTACCCAGGCTTTGGCGTTGCTGCGATAAATTGCCTCGTCTGTTGGCAGTGGGCGCGCGTTCTTAAAGGTCTTGCGACACTTTCTCTGATGTGTTGAAGCATAATAGATATGCATCGTACTCATTATGAGAACACTGTGGAAAAAAGAATTTTTCCTCTCGCTAGATTGGTTCGGAAAATAGGCGCAGCCACAAAACGACGACCCACGGTGTGACCTCACGGATCCCTCTCCCCCATTTGGCTTGGGAGACGCGCGTCTTCCCTCGCTGCTCCGGTGTGACGTCACCAATGTCGCTTCTTCGGGGCCGTTTTTCTCCGTACCTGCTCACGTCATGGACCTGAACACTTGAATATGGCATGATGCCGGGTGGTAGAATAGTTTTTCGTATTTACCTGGGAAAGTTAGAAACCAACTGTCACAACACCTTTAAGGCACCTCGGCTTTGCGTACTTGCCAAAGATCAAAAGTGGCAGCTTCTCTGCTACAAATGCATTAAATCGCACCAAACAGCACCGACATGCAGTCTTTTTTCTGTTTCCTTCCAGAGGCTCTTGGGTGCGGCCTTAAATGTCCGATCTGGCAGCATCTTATGAAACAGCGAGGCTTCGTCCAAGCTGAAAATTTCGTCCAGGCGAAATTCTTGCAGAAGTGGCTGCAGCGTGTGCGACGTCCAAGTGTCCACGACATCCTCGTTCCTGCCGCTGCTTTCGCCACACGTACCTTGAGATACGACAGATTATGACTAGAGCCTGAAGTTTTCGGGAAATATTTTTTTCGAAATTTGGGGGGTAAAAATGGGGTAATTAAACGTGTGCACTAAATTCGTGCGAATTCGGGTGGGAAAAACTTCCAGTATGCTAAATTCGGGGAGAAATCGGGCTCAGTTACTCAAACTAACTGTAGTGGTTTGATACAAACGGTGACATAACTGCATTTGCTGCCAAGCAATTAAGTTAGTGCCTTCCTACAGACGTCCCAGTGAGGGCAGTTTGCCGGGTAAAAATCGGGTTTCACCCTAAATAGGCAACCTTCAATTCGGGGCGCAAATTCGGGAAAGAATCAGGTAAAACCCTAAAACTTCAGGCTCTAATTATGACGTGCCTGGAAGTGGGAGAACCATCCATTGCTGCACGCGAGCCACGGTGTAAGATAAAGATAAGAGGTGATGACACTCTCTCATCTCGCCATATGCGAGGGCCGCGTTCAGATAGTGTTCGTGTCCCGAGCCCCCTAATCTGATTGCCATCTCTCGATGCGCAGTAAAACGGACAGGAAAGCCAAAGGTGACCTTCGCCTCTTGGCCTAAGGCAGCTATCTTGCACACTATGGGATGGCGATCAGGCGAGGATTCCTGCAGAGCCCTTTATAGAGAGAGCATGGCCATTATGAGAAGCCTAACTTAAAGCGTGTCGTGCAGCGTCACGGTTGAACGAATTCCCTCGTTGTGCGCTATTGTTATCCTGCCGTCGTGTGGTCGCCGACGTCATATTGATCCTGATCGCTGTTTACAATCCAAGGAGAGAAGACACGTGCGTACTTCTTGCTTCGAAAGCCTTTCGTCCTTCAACTCTTTCAGTTCGGCAACAGAGTCCCCCTTATCACTGGCGCCGGTGGGTGATAAGCCCGTGGCATTCCTGTAGATTACATTCGGCGCGACCACGAAGCAGTCGACCAGGTGGCGGACAGCTCCAATGTGGCGAGGACCAGATGTCCGATAAGTCTAACCGAACGGGAACCGAAACCGAAACCGAACCGATATAAAAAGTCTGGTTACAGGTTCGGGTTGGTGTGCGGTGGGGGTGATGTGAGGATTCGGAGCAGTGTGCCTGCCTCGATTGGCTGCACCCTACTCGGAGAAGGGATGAAAGGGGGGTCCTGTTAGTCGAAAAACAGAAATAAATGCCAAAAAAAAAAAAAAAAGAGATCTTGTAATATTTAGTTGCTACCTACAATTTTGTAGCGTATTAGAACCTCGAACCAGTTCCGGACCGGTTTATTGCCTCTGAACTGGTTAGTCAGACCGACATTCGTGGGCTCCGGAGCTGAACCGGAACCGAACTTTACGGCCGAACCCGAAAGAAATCGAAAAGCGTTTCGGTTCAACACTCCGACAGTGCCTTTCAAAACGTAAGTTGGCAGAGAGGTGTGTGTCGCCACCAAAACAGGCATTACCACGGGAGAGGAGCGTGCCACGTGGGCCACGTGCGTGGCCCCACGTGGTATCAGTGTTTAGACACAAAGCAGTGCCAATTCAGAGCTACATAAAACGCCTTTGTGTTCACAACAAACACACACATGTTCAGCGGCGTTCTACATCGTTGATGTGATCCCAGCCAGGTGATTTCGCGAAAGCTTGTTTTAACCCTAACCCCGGTTTAATGACCGGATTTTGCGTTCTCATCAGTGTTGTTATAAACGGGCTCGACTCTACAAACTGATTGAATACAGAATGTCCAAAATGTCGAGATAAGTGGGTACATACTTTAAAGTACCTTGCCTAGTTCTTCATACCTTACGTTAGGTATATTCGAGATGCGATACTTTGTACTGCACATAAAGTGTCAATGATGCAAAGTAACTGGTACTTTACCCGTCACTACCATATTGGCAAAGACCAATATTCCACCAATTAGACGTTCAGATATGATTTAAATCCCACGTGTACATAAATAGTATGCACACAGTGACCACTCATGAGACAAGATCGTACAGTGGTACGTAAGACGGTACGACATGACCTGCTTACAGATTAGAGATCTTTAAAAGTTTGTTCAAGCATGCTATACTCAGCCATTACTCAATGTGGACAAGGATGGCCACCTCTTTCAGTGGCAATGTTCATCCAGGACAATTCTAATGTCAGCAAATGCCAAGGGTGAAGGTCGCTGACACGTTTCCGCATTACCAAACTAGAACTACGTGGTTTCTGGAAAAGTGTTTCCGGTACCCCATGACCAGGTACGGATAACGAATTCCAGGTAATCAAATAAAAGATGGGGCTGTGTGAATAGTAATAATGCCGCATGCAGATACCCCAAATATTTGACTTTGAATATTGGATCCAATCCAATAAATGCAACATAATGACTTCAAGTGCAACCCTGTCTACAACATATCGAAAAAAAAAAAAAGAAGAGAAGAAAGAAATGCAGCAACAGGGGCACCAGACAGAAGTTAGCAAATTGCCCTTGCTGTTCCATGAGTAGCTTTATCTCGCAGCCCAATGGCAGCAATTTGTTTCAATATGGATGCATACTGAGCACTGGTGTAGCCAGGGAAGTGGTTTTGGATATTCAACCCCCCTCCCCTCCCCCCCTAGTAGTACCTTTGTTACTAGTTCACTCGGGAGAGGGAAATGAGGGGGAAATCCTCCTCTCCCACGTAAAGTCCCCACAGAACCCCCCTCGAAATATTTTTCTGGCTAAACCACTGGTGCTGACTAGAGCCCTGCACCATCCGCGGATATCCGCAAGATACTTGCGGATTCGGATGAAAATTTTTCACTTTCTGCGGTGTGCGGATCGGATGCGGATGGCTCGAGGTCGGATGCGGATGCAAAGGCAGCGGATCGGTAGCGGATCGGATGCGGATATACCGCGTGCTGTAATTTTTCCACTAGCAATTTATTTGTATTGCGAGCCGACAGCGAGCGCATGGTCGGGTTCCCCTTTGACCATGCACGGCCAAGACGGGAGAGGAGGCATTCTGGCGTCCACGCGAGCACCGACGAGGTAGCGTTCCACGCGTTCCAGAAGTCTCTCCATATCGCGTTTGTTAAAAGGTTTACCTTTGCTTATCGTCGTGAGTCCTTCCGTGACAGCATGGAGGCATCCGAAATTATACCAACATTCTTCCGGCGGTATTTACGCGTCCTTCGAAACTTGCGGATTTTGCGGATCGGATGCGGATATTGCGTTTTGCTCAGCGGATCGGATGCGGATAACGTGTGCGCGGATGCGGGTCGGATGCGGATGCCAAAAATCTCATCCGCGCAGGGCTCTAGTGCTGACTACCTCCCCCCCCCGAGTGGAGGCCGTTTTGAGGTACAGTACCTTGGTGATGCTAGCGTTGGCCACGGAAAACCTGAGCCACGCTTCAGGAGGCAGCTGCAGGACCCTGCGAGCAAAAGTAATGCGGTAAAACAACCTAGCGGTAACAGCACGGAGCTCGTTACCTGCACAGCCAGTAGCGAATAACATTGGCGTGACATACGATTATTTCGTACGAGTCTTGCGCCTGTTCTGCAGGAGCCCTGTGGAAGTATTTGCGGAAGCCGGCTTCGATTCGGGCTCCGTCGGTGTAGAACTGAAATGGAACGTCCCCCAACATTATCTGTACTGTAATATAACAGCGTAACACTAAAAAAAGGAGTACACTAAAAAACCATGCTCTCCTACACAAAGAAGCTCCCTGAAATGTTATTAGCCGGCATTCACATGGGGCAACTTTTCCCAGCAACTCGAAGCAACTCAAACCTACGTCTTTCGAGCAATTTCGGGTCCGTGTTCACACGCAGCAACTCGGTAGCTCCACCCACAAGCAACCTTATCGCGACCGGACAATGTGGGTTCGGATCGAACTGGTGGACTCTTTTCTTTAGCTGCTGTTTATCAAATTTCAGTCAGTTTTATTGCCCCAATAGATCATTTTTGCCTTCCAGAAGTGGCAACTGATATGTTTCCGTGAAGTTCGTACAAAAAGAAAAAGTTATCTCTCAACTACACCTGCAGGATTTGAACCCATGAACCCACAACGAAATACACAACGCCATCAGGAGTTACGTGGCAATGCTCCCCTTTCTGATTGGCCGGTGCACGAGCAACTTCTCAAGTTTTCGGTCGGGGAGCGATTCGCAGCAATTCTGAGCAACTCGAGTTGCTGGAGGTTGCCGGCTGACAGCAACTCCAAAGTTGCTCATAGTTGCTGGAAAAAGTTGCCCCATGTGAACACTGCCTTAGTAGAGCCTGGATTTCTAGGCCAATGCGTGTTTTTTTTTCCTGCAGTCGCGATTGTGCGTTTTCATTGCAGGAGCAGGAATTGGGTGCTGGGAAACCTGTCTACAGGGAGGTCCACCAACCGTGATAGAAATTTGTAGTATAAAAAAACGTAGGCCCCGGAGAGACATGCGACTGAGGGATTTTTTTTCTGCCAATAACTTCTGCCACATATATTGGTAACATTTTTATCTCATTTCAATTGACAGAAAGTTAGTTTCTCGAATTAAACTCCGAAACTTCCCAAGGCAACCTAACGTTTTCTTTTGAGGAAATGGGTTCCTCGTGGTCATTTTACTCAGTATAGCACATAATCCCACTCGTGATGTGATGGCAACTGCCGAAATAAATTTGCCGAAAATCTGTGGAAATGAGCCCTTGTCTCCACCTCTTTTTTGACGGCTCGTAGTTTGAGCGCGAAGCTGCGAAGAAAGGAGGTTACATTGACACGCCACACAATGGGGGAAAGGGCAAAACACAGTGCTCACTTTTAGCTATAGGATAGACACACCACCGGCCTTCTTTCTGGTGTGGTTAAAGGGGCACAAAACAGGTCGAGGAACATTCTCCAATTATTATGCTCAATGAAAGAAAGTAGCTCACGATATACCAAATAAGAAATTCTTCTGCTTCTAGCGAGCGTCTTTAACACGAAACAATGCCATTCAAAGAGCATATCCCGCGTGAGTCTCTTGTTGAATTCCAATGGCAGATTCGGAGCATTTCCAGAGCAAGTTTTGTGCTTGCTCTCCGCCGAGAGCAAGCCTGTTCCATTGGCAGATTAGGAACAGTTCTGGAGTCTTCCAATGGGAGCTTCGGAGCGGCGTTCGAGCCAAGGTCGCTCCAGGGAGCAACCCAGACTGCTCCGTCAAAATAGGCAGATTCAGCCGGAACTCTACGTGACGTGTCACTTGTCGCTCGTGCTTCCTATTTCCTGTCTCTGCTTCGGCAACATGGCCGCTTCCCGACGCGTCTTCGCCGTGACTAGTATTTAGTGTCGTACGTTAGCAATTTTGTTTCTCGAAGAAAGCAATAAGCCAGACATCACCAGGGCAACGTTAGGAGATTAGGAGGACCTTGATGTTGCAAAACATGCCGTTGTATTGGAACATGAGTACAATCTGCTTCTTCTTCTTCTTCCTCCGTCTCTGGCCGCCATCCACCAAGGAAGATTGGCCAGGGCTAAACTCCAAGTTGGGCGCGAGTGTTCCAGTCGCAGATTCGGATCACTTGCTCTAGGCCAGATCAAGCCGCTCCACTGCGGAGTGTGCCACTTGCTCCGACTCTGCCATTGGAATTCAACACCTCCTTATCCTTGTAACTTGGTCACAACACCATCTTCCAATGTAAAGCAACACCGAATACTAGACACTGGGGGTGGGGGAGATTTCGCTCTCCTGAGGCAAGACACAACTGAGGCAAGCTGCAGCTCGCGAGGCAACAAGTTGCGGGAACAAGTTGCGGTGACCTCGCGGAGCAATACAGCACTGCAAACACAGTGAGCACGTGAAGTAGAATATTGAGGGTTTTTGGTACGGTCTGAACTGGCTATATAGGATTTGACAAGTGGGATTATGTTTAGAATTGACCTCGCTTCTCGATATTACAACAAAATTAATGTATAAGCGTCCTGCATTCTAAATGGTTAATGATGCGCGACGTCAAAATGATGTGTGGCTATTGTCGCCAGGACATCGCAGGGCAGGGCATGAGGGCGAAAAGAGTGCAGCGAATATTCAGTCGGTTTGGAGCCATTATTCACGTCTCTGTGACAACAATTATTTTTGAAAACATTCACCGTCGCCAACAAATCACAATGAATTTAAGAAAAGTGTACCTCGTATACCTGTTCATTGCCCATCTAAAGAAAAATGTTTGATACCCAGACATACTGAAGATATCATGTGGTCATTATCAGGGTGTCGAACCGAACCCGAACCCGAACCCGAACCGAAAACCGTACCCGAACCGTTATTTTTGCCGGAACCGAACCCGAACCCGAACCGAAATTTTCAGAACACTGCTGAACCCGAACCGGAGCAGAACCATAAAAAATAATAGTGGTAACCGGTTCGCAACAAAACGGTTCGGACATAGAAGTCAGCACAAGAGTTCCTCTCTATCCCCGAACGAAGACACATCGGTATCATCATCACGCGCCTGTATCATGGATTTAAGAAATTTTCACATGGAGGAAGGAAACACAGGAGCGGCCGTTGCGAGCAGATTTCCGTGGGACCCCTCTGGCGGTCGCTCCTGTCAAAATCGCCATTACTTCCTGTCCACCACATGATCCTCTCTAAAGTTTCGATTTGGCAACGCTTTGTTGGTCGCGCTGCTTTTCGTGCTTTTATGCTTTTCCAAAGTCATTTACTCTTAAAATGTGAACACCACTGCAAAGTGTTATCGTGTTCTTACCGCGGTTGCGGCTGTGGTTCAACAGAAAACAGCTCTGCCACGGGAATACGTTTCATTCGTAAGCACGTACTTGACCGGTTGTTTCGTACCCCTGTCTGTGAGAGAGTCATCTTGAATCGTTCCTTTGCAAGCTGACGCTATGCTACAGCTGCAGATTCAATTGATTTGCTCCATCGTTGTACACATTTGATTACTGGCATGCTTTACCACTTCAGCAACAAACACACAAAACGTGGCCACGTCGCCACGCAAACATCGCTGCCACGAATGATGTTTCTACTCCTACGTGGTTGTCCTACAGACCCTGACCGGTCTTGTAGTAGAAGAGTAAACCAAGAGTAAACCTCCGAACACACAAAAATAAAGCTGGACGTGCGGCGTTCATTACAATCGATTACAATGCAGATGTCTGAACTACAAGACAATCTTTTTAACATGTTGAAGCGCAGTTGTCCTTGTGAGCGCCGCCTGGCGCCCCACGCACGCGGTGATGCGGCGTCTACTCTTCAGAGACGAGGTGCCACGCGGACGAATGCAACAGGAATGGAGTAGGCCAGTTATGTAGCTCTACACGACGAATATGTGATCAAATAAGCGCCCAAGATTTCTTTTCACACGTGAGCAGTAAAAATTAAACAAGTCAGAAACATGAGAAGTGGAGAAGGAGCGTACGCAGAACGCTGCCTGTTTGATTGGTCGTGGTTTGAAAAGTAAATGTAGTTCTGCTTATTGGTAGTGCAGTTGTGTCGTGATACATTGCCTTTGTGAGGTGGATTAACTAGTACACTGCTGTGAGCTCGGACAGAGTAAGGCTGGCAGGCTTATTTTCGACATGCTTCAGTACGGTTTCAGATCGATTCACGCTGCGAAGGCAGTGTGCCGGCAAGTACTGTCGTCTATCTTACGCTGTCCATCTTATTAGGCTTCCTTTAAGTTTATCTTGCTGGCACTGTGCGTGTGAAAAAGAGATTTTGGGAACAGACAGTAGCGGGACAACACCGCTTCACTCTATTTGCAATAAGTGTTCATCCATTTCTTATTTCTCTCGCTAAAGAGCTACCTCACCGCTAAAGACGTCAATGCAGACAACAGCAGTAAGCTATTAGCCACGCATTTCCTGATAAAAGCAGTTTTATGGAACATATAAAACGGAAGCGTTGAACCGGTTCGGGGCTGTGAACCGCTTTGCGAACCGGTTCGGTTTTTGGCGTGGCCGAACCGGAACTGAACCGGAACGAAATCAAAACAACGCGAACCCGAACCCGAACCCATATTTTTTGCGGTTTGACACCCTGGTCATTATGGCACCATGTACACCATAGCATGGCTAGGGCCTGACTTTTTAGGGTTATACCTGACTAAGCCCGATATTTATCCCCCCCAATTCAAAACAGCGAAAACAGGGTTTAGCCCGAGATTTGCCCGAAAGCTGCAGGACCAGAGGGATCCGAAGCCATCACAACTAACACACCACTCTGGAAACAGTGTTGTAATTGCATAAACATATACAGTGGAATCTCTTTAAACGGAACTCGAAGGGACCGAGGAAATCTGTTCCGTTTATCAGGAGTTCCATTTACTGAGTTGTGATGCAAAACGATAAACTGTGTCAATTTCAGGGGTGTGGAAGCTGTAACTAGTCTTGTGCACATTACTGTGTCTAATACCTCTCATAGAGACCAGAAATAGGCACACAATTAAGAAGTTTATTCTGACCCTTGTTGAGGTGTAAAGAATCGCTCAAGCGTTGTTTGGAAAAAACTGATTAAACCTTTGCTTTTGAATAATGCTCTCCATATCCAAAAGGTTACGCAGGAATGGTTCAGAGCCATGCTGCTGTGCAAAAAAGTTTTTTCCACGCTTTATCCACAGTACCAAGCACTTGTCAAGCTCTTCGTGTGCACAGAGTCGCAGTCTTTTTCTTTCTGGTCCAAACGCCGAAGCACTAAATGCGTCACGTAGCTTGTCCTTTTCACGAAGAATTCTTGTTAGCGTACTCTTCGGCATTCCATACTTCGTTGCAAGCGCAGTTTTGGTGAAGCTCCCACCCTCAAAATCTTCGATAACTTGAATTTTCCTTTCAAGAGGAAGAGCATGGTGTGCACGCTTCGGCGATGCCATCATGAATGGCGTGTCGTGTTAACCCTAATCATGGCCGCACCGGAAGCGGAGAAGGTTAGGTCGCGATGAGCATACTGATGCCGTTGGCGTGCTCAGCCAGTTTCGTTTACACGGTGTGGCCAAAATTTTGTTACCGATTAACGAGAGTTTTTATACATTGTATGAATATGAAACCAAACAACCTCCATTCAATTGTTCCGTTTAAGCGGTAATTCCGTTAAAGCGACTTCCATTTAACGAGATTCCACTGTATACTCATACAAACTGCCAAAAACGGAGACCATGCTGCCTCTGCGCAGCAGCCTTATGGGTTTTACCCGTTTTTTTTCCTTCCTTTGTCTCCTTTCTTCCACATCTACTTTTCGTCTTCAAACTGATCCCCCCCCGCAAAAAAAAGTGTGAGGAGTGTTGACCCCCTTCAGGGTCGCTGAACGCATGAATGGCCCCAAAAGGAGGATTGTACACACCCTTATCCCATCTGCTCTACGCATCCCGAACCCTCGTGACTCTACTTGACCCCGGGCACTGGGCTAGTTTAGCACGGAACAGTTCCGAGTTCGTCGCAGCTGCTACTCAGTTTGAGCTGGGCCCCATTCACAATTTGTGTAAATTAGCTCGTTAGTACCTCAACACCTGTGGGTAGTAAAACTTCCGTGCGCTATATCGTGCGGTCTCGGTCACACTTGGACTTCTTTCCTTGCACTGTCTCTGAGATAACTACCCCCAAATCACCGCCGCTCATTTTTCGAACTTTTTATTTGTCCGAAAAACACCGAACTTTGGAAAACGTTAAAATTTCTGATAAACAGCCTCCAAAGTTTTCCAAAACGCAAGCTCGGAAAACTTAGAACCCCGGTCGTGGGTAAATACTATGTGCATTATCTTCCAAAGCTGTGGTGAATATATGGGGTTCATCATTTTCGGGTTAAACTCGATTTTTCGCGGTAGTTCCCCCAAACAAATTTTCAAGTATTCGGGAAAAACCCGATATCTACCCGAAATTCTTGCGGTCCTTCAATCTGTCGTTCTCTTTAAACCGTAGGAAAAGTGAATTACAATATAATACAGTCGGCCCCGTTTATCCGGACGGTGCCGTTCCCAGCGGAATAGTCCGGATACCGGGGCATCCGGATAAATGAAACGACCGAATAGAAAGGTCCTACAGAGCAAGGTTTAATTAAAACACAGAAATCTCGTCAATGACAGCTGTTACATACTAGTGTAGGCACTCGATTCCTGCAAACTTTTGCTAATTGCATTGAGTTGAGCCACGCTGCATGTTGCGCTGCTCGAAGAATGTCAGTGCGGTCGCAAAGTGTCAATGTCCGAGCCTTGTTTCTCACTGGCGTCATCGGCACCGTCTTGCTGCACATGGTCGGAGGCAACAGCAGCAATCACACCGTCATCAGTCGTAGCTGCACACGCGTCATCATCCTTATCAACGTCAACGTAGTTAGAAACCGCAGCATCGTCTACGGCAGTCGCAGTGAGTCTCTGCATCAGGGATCGCAGCTCAACGGGCCGTAAGCAGCAGGCCCTCGGGTTGGAGTTTTCCCCTCTAGAACCGGACAGTTGCTCGAAATATTTCCAAATGACTCGACTGGTCGACGTGAGTGTGACCCAACGAACACAAATAAAAAAGGGGGTCATCGTGCACGGTTGTCTCCCCTACGGAGGAATGTAGGTCCCTGACGTGTGACGGGACGGTAAAACAGCGAAAAGGGTGACGAAGCGGAGTCAGCGTCTCCTCTTACTCACGGTAGTCCGGATAACTGAAGCTGGATTACAAGAATTTTCGACTTTCGTTCCCTGGAATTCTTGTCCGAGTCCGGAAGCTGAAGTCCGGATAAACGAGAACAAAATACATGGAGGAAACTCCGTTCCCGTGCCTTTTGTCCGGATACCGCGGGATCCGGATAAATGAAGTCCGGATAAACGGGGGTCGACTGTATCAGCAAAGAGAGCTATCTGTGGCAGCACATTTGTCCTCTGTTTATGATCCCCTCCTGCAGGGGTCGAAGACAAGGTTTTGTGGAGCTAGCTTGGGGTAAGTGTTTGAATACCACGGCCATTCGCTACCGCAGTTCCAAGCGGAAATATTAAGATTATTGTTTCTCGTCCTGGTGTCATAGAAACGAAGAACCCTACGGATGTAATGTGGTGGTGCAAAATGTGGATAATATTAAAAAGTGGCAAATCTATAACAATAATTTCTCCAGCTCTGAAACAGTTAATTATTAAACACAAAAACGGTGCACTACCGTGGATTCCGGCTTCCAATATCCAATTGGTGGTTCCGGTGGAACGGGGGCTCCTTCACGTATCAACTCGCAGGCCTCCATCGGCAAGGACTCAAAGTGCTTGTGGATGATCGTCGCCGTCTCCACTGCCCGTGTCATTGTTGAGTGGATGATCTTGGAGAAAGGATGGCCCAAATGTTGAAGTCGCTGACCAGTATAATCGGCTTGCTTCCTACCTGGAGGATACATCCCAGTGAGATGTCTTTGTGATTTGACAGATTTTGGGTAACACGAAAATAAAAGCTCAACTAAAGTGATACTGACAGCAGTATTCCACGTCACATATTATATGGGCATGGTAGCAGTACCTGTGATCAAATTTCTAGTGTACGGAAGCCCAAGTTTGTGTTCCTATGGCCCAGTTTCACCAAGCCTGACTAACCTAGCCTCGCGATGAAAAATTTACCGTCTGCGTCGGTTCCACAAAATATATTATCGTAACGATAGCTCGCATTCTCGCTTCATATTTCCACCTACATACATATTCAATCGCACTGACCATCGTAATTGTAACCACGTAATGTAACGATGAAAGATGAAAGTCACTGAAATGGTTAGCGAGCTGTAGGACTCCAACCCACATCTTCTGGATTACCGGCCCAGGCCTCTACCAATTGAGCTAAGCTAACACACCTCCCCAGCGACTTAAATGGGCGCGTCCAACTGAAGGGACAAACTAACCACTCTCTCTCACTCACTATCCTTTCCCTCTTATTTTTCTCACTGATACATACATTCATACGACGCAAGCGGCAACTGTAGAACATGAGAGCGTGTTCCAGGAACATGTTCCAGGAACATGTTCCAGCCTCAGAACATCAATTCTCTCATGTTCAATAGTTTTTCATGACCCGATGAACGTACCGAGTTCCGTGAGAGTGAGGTATTGGTCCGACTCCCCGCTTTGGTTGTACTGGCTATGACGTATGAGGAAAATATGCCTCGTCGCCTTTGACTTTGCTTTCTGCAGGTCTTCATTATAACGGTTCTGTTCGTCAGGTCCGTCACTTTTTGGTGGCCGGGCACAACAGGCAGGATCACGTCTGAAACGAGAGACGATCGTTCAGCTGGGCAATTAAACGAGCGTCTAGTATACACCTGTCCCAGTTGTAATCCCATCGCACAGACGGTGATGAATTTGTGGTCCAGGATGCGTATACTTTCTCCTTTCTTGAATCTTTCGAGGAGATCACGAAGGCCGCTATGCTGCCTCCTACGATTCCTCCGATAACCCGAGCAGCAACCATTTAGAAAGCTCTTCTCAAATTTGTATCTGCATGGGACCAAACTTCGTGTGGTGCGTAGACTACAGTGTGTTTTACCTGATCCCTCGCTGCAAGACAGATACCCAGCGGGAGTTACAAACAGTGGCAAAATACGTAACCAATCGGCACCTGAAAATAGAACTTCGAGTTCTTGACTTGTTCCCACCCTACTAGACGGCGCTGCTGGCCCGCATGCACCTTTCACTTTCGGTTTCGATTTGTTCGCGTTGGGCAATAAAGAGCTTTGGTTTTGCGTCACTTTGAAATCGTCAACTCTCTTCTCCCCCTTCTTTTCAGATATTTGTTGGCTATAGTCGTGACGATGCCCACTTGAGTGCGGCCAACAACGGCAACTAAAGTCCTATGTTTTTTTCTTATCTATTTCCATTCCATAAATATCGAGCAATGGAGGACGCATAATCCACTTATCTACTTCATAGTGCGTATAGTGATACGGAATCCGTATTTTAGGGCCCTATATTCCAGGCATGTGTCGTCGAGTTCCTCGTTCCTGTTATAGTTTCTCGCAATTCATTGCACTTCCCGGGGATGCAACTATACGCATGTTCACATGCGGTTCGGTGACCGAAGGTTGACGCTTTTGTCTTCTCATCTTTAATTTTTTGCTTTCTGTGGGGTCTATCCATTTAGGTGTTCCTTGCAGGAGTAGCAGAATTCGTCAGTTGACGAGTTCAATTCCGTCCTATTTTTTGCATTCAAACTCAAGCCGAATTAACGATGAAAGATGAAAGTCCCTGAACAGGTTAGCCAGCTGTAGGACTGGAACCCACATCTTCTGGATTACCTTTTCAATGACTTTCATCTTTCTTAGTTAATTTCTTAGGTTTTTGAGGCTTTGCATGTATTTGTCCTTTCTATGTTGTTCCAGCCTCAGAACACATCAGTTCTCTCATGTTCAAGCTGAATTGCTTGCATTTGCTCCTGCCTGTTTTAAATATTCTCAACAATAATTATTTCCTGAATAAGTAAATAATAATAATAAGTAATATTATTCAGAGTATGTAAACTGTTCTGAAGATTTTATAAGGACCGCCTGTCGGCTATTGCCGCCAACAAGCGATCCCAATCATCAGCAGCACGTGACACGACACCAGTGAAGCTGAATGTTGGCTAGAGTTGAAAGCTGACTGATAGCTTGTATGTGGGTGAGCTCTTTCTCGTCTAGTTTGTACACATTCCGACATTCCGACATTGATGACAATACACACTCCGACATTGCTTGATACAATTGGTACACAGTTGGCGATACAAGGTCTATTCGAATTCTAGAACCCTCACACGGGGTCAAGGCATTCTTCAGCTGTGGCTCGCCTCAGCGAGCTGGCACCGCAATTTTATTTTTTCCGTCCTTTCAGGTCATCTTTTGAGCTTCAGCTTGACGGCAAATCATTTCGAATTGTAAATGTTTATGCGCCTGTACGTCGTAGCCGGCGATCAGACTTCTTCCGTCGCTTAGACACTTTTCTTTTTGGCAGCGAAAACTTTATACTTGCTGGTGATTTTAATTGCACGATCGACCTCCAATACGGTAGGCAGGCCTGCAGAGAATTGGAGCGCCTTGTAAGCGCCGTTGGCTTAACTAACGCCTGGTCTCACGTTCATGGCGGCAGATACGAATTCACTTGGGTTAACTCCCGTGGCCATCACAGTCGGCTGGATCGCTTCTATGTGTCTCCGGGAATGCTTAATTCTGTCTCTGGGTGCAACACGAAACCGGCCGGTGATCACTGATCATCATGGTGTCGTTTTGTCTTTATCAGGACTGAAGAATTTTCGCTCCGGTCGCTGCCTTTGACGATTGAACGCGTTTTTGCTAGAAGACCAGGAAATTAAAGATGATATGCAACATTGGCTGTCTGAAGAATGTTCCGTACCCGATCATGGGTCCGATCACTGGGAGGCTTTGAAGCTGGGAGCTGCTGATCGCTTTCGATGTTGGGAAAGACGGCGCGCGCGTGAACACCGGGAGTGCAGGGACGCACTCAGGCAGGTCTTAGCTATTCTACGCCACCCTGGCTCTCGCAGCCATAACTCTGCATCTGATATCGCGGATGTGCAGAGCCGCCTGATGGCCATGAGAATGCGCTCCTGGCGCAGTTTCGCAGCGAAGCGAAACGTCGAACGCTGGTGTCGGGGAGCATACTGCTCCCGCTTACTCCTCCGGCGCAATGTGGCAGGAAACCCGGCCTCGGATATTGCCGTTGTCCGGTCAGCTGACGGCTCACTTCTCACACAACCTGATGACGTTTGAGGTGCAATGCGTGAGCATTGCGCGGCCCTTTATCAAGAGTCATCATCCAACGAGCCGGTGGTTAGCCCGGAGTGCCCACTCCCGGTGAAACAAATGGAGTTCGCACACTAAGGGCGCTCACGCAAAATGAACTCTTTGCCGCCGTTTCGTCAATACCGAACGGGAAGTGCCCCGGCATTGATGGCCTCCCAGTCGAGTTCTACAAACGTTTCTGGAGGGTAATTGGCGGTGCTTTAACTCGTATACGTAACCTATGCTTGTCGCGAGGCGCGCTCTGCTCCACGATGCAGAGTGACGTAATTGCCCTTCTCTGCAAAGACGCGTCAAGAAAGCAGGACCCGGATACGTATCGCCCCATAACACTTTTGACTTGCGACTACAAAATTCTAGCCAAGGCGCTTCTCCTACGTGTTTCGTCGCAGTTGGAGAAAGTCTTGCACCCATGTTAAGGCTGTTCGGTCCCTGGCAGGTCATCGGTCCTCCACAGGATGGCGATCCGTGACGCCATCCAGTGGTTAAACCTGAGACAGCTAACAGCGGTGTAGGCCTCATTCGACCAGGCAAAAGCTTTTGACAGAGTGCGTCATTCGTATCTGTTTTGCATGCTTACAGCCTACGACTTCCATGAAGCGTGGGTTCGCTTTGTGGAAGTGTTGTACCTTGGTGCGAAAAAAGCCTGGTCTCCGTTGTTGGTGGTCTATCGCGTCCGATTGGGATAACGCGCGGTGTACGGCAGGGCTGTCCCCTTTCTCCTGTGTTGTACGCTGTTGCAATCAACCCGCTCCCGGATCGTTTAAGCTCCCTCCCTGTCCTTCTTAGTTTGCCCTGTGGTTGCCCCCCTCCTGTTTTCGCGTATGCAGATGATATCTCTGTCATGTTACCGGAGGAAGGCTGCCCTGAACCTGTGCTGAAGGCATTCGACCAGTATGGTAAAGTGTCTGGCGCACAACTCACCAGGTGTAAGAGCAGTGTCCTCTACATTAATGCGGAACGTTCCCGCGTTGCCCCCTACGGCGTACCCTCAAAAACTCTAGTCAAAATCCTCGGCGTTGTCTTCGATTCTAGTGGGGTATCTCCTGTAAACAGGACTAGAGTGCTTAAACGTTCCTCCGCTGTTCTCCGTGATCTCAAATCTGTAGACCTGCCCCTCACTTTCCGTGCCCGCTTACTGGCCTGTCTGGAATGTCTGCCACCTGCAGTCATTCGAGTCGCCATAACTTGAAACGCATTCCGTTTCCTGTTCGCTGGTTCAGGTGAATGGGTCAGGAGGTCACAGCTGTATCTCACGCGTGATCGGGGCAGTTTGGGCGCGCCGGCTATCACGGAGCAATGTCTAGCACTGCAGATCCGTGCTCTTTTTGAGGAGCTTCACAGTCCTGGTCATCCAGCTTGCGCTTTGGTGTACTATTTCCTCGTTCATGCACTCCGATGGTTCACCGATATCACTGACAACCGCCCCAAAGCAGAAGTTCCTTCCCCCTTTTTCACAGCTTGCATAGCTGTCGTCAGACGCATACGCGAGATATCCCGGACGCTCACATCTCTCTTTGGGAAGCCAGAGATTTCTACGCCGCACTCATGGAGGCGCCGCTGGTTCCCTCCCTGCCTGGAGCTGTGGGTGGTCCTTCCGGAAGCGCCTGGCGACGTATCACGGCTAACTGGTTGGACGCTCGTCGGGCGAGTCTCCAGTGGAAGCCGGCTCATGGTGTCCTGCCGCTCCGTGAACGTTTACACCGATTCCATATTTGTCGCACGGATCACTGCCCGTCTTGTGGCATCTCGGATTCACCAGAGCACTGCTTCCTTCAGTGCCCGAATTCCGCTGCTCCTGTGGAGCAGAGTGGCGGTTGTTTTTGATCTTCCGAGAGTCGAATGGGCCACTGTAAGGTTCATGAAACCGTTGCCGGTTGCAGCAAGGGATCGGACGCATTTGGCATGTCTGATTGCGGAAATAACTTTCCAAATTTGGATACGCCGTTGCCGGTTATCCTTCGGTGGACCCGACTGCGGTAGTTTAGGTCTGTTTCAGGCAGTTCGTACTGGACTGCGGGCGCTGATCACCAGGGAGCACGCAGTGCTCGGCCCAGTCGAGTGCTCCCGTCGCTGGCTTTGCTCCACTCGCATCTTCCGCTATGATCAGGGTGAGTGACACATTCTATTCTAGCCAATTTGCTAGACTTGTACTGTTCTCCGTGGCTACTCTCCCGTATATCATGAATTGTTCGCATGGTATGGCCCGTACAATCTCCCTCGGGATCGTTGTTATCCCGCCTTTCAGCATAGTGCGCTTCTAGTGTTCCTGGTTGCGTAGAGGGGCTTACCTCCACAGGCAACTCTCCTGGTTCATGACGATACACTGCACACAACACACATGAGCAAACATCTTAGCGATCGACGTGAATAAAACCCTTTCAGGAAATAACTTCAGGCAGACCCATCCGACAGTTAGCGATACGAAAAACAATATCTGAATAAATCCCCCCCCCCCCCCCACCCACACACAGTAAAAAGCAAGACCCAAATGCCTATCGTCCTGTTTCACTGCTTAATACGGACTAGAAAATTTTATCGAAAGAATTGTTCCTGTTTTACGGGCCTCTGCTGTCCCTGAGCGTCCATCAGGCTTCACGCGCAGGCTTTACGAGACGCCTTGTTTTGGGCACGTAGGCGGCGGCGACCTTGTGTTTCAGTGTCGTTTGACCAAAGGGAGGACATTGACTGCGTTCTTCACGAACACATGTACCGTGTGTTGGAGGCGAGGGGGTACGATCGCGAAATCATATCGTGGTTTCGAGCACTGTACACTGGCGTGTCAGCTTTCATTGAGTGTCAAGGGGGGTACCTCTGCTAACTTCCCTATAAGTGTGGCTGTCCGACAGGTCTGCACCTTGTCACCGGCGTTGTATGCCCTATAGTGTCTAGCCCGCTTTTGGAGTCCTTCGCATCCTGGGTTGCATCCCGGATGCTGGCCCTTCCGAGCACATTCGCGCCTCCACTTTTCGCGTATGCGGACGATCAGTTCGCTCATCCTGACTGAAGAGGATGCTATCGGGAATGCGTTTCAGGTAATAGAGAGCTGCTGTAGGGTTTCTAATCCACAGACCAATAGAGAAAAAAAGCGCACTACCTTTTGTTGACCTCAGCCCGTCGTGCTCCGCACCCTTTGGTATTCCTGTGAAGAATGCCGTGCGCGTTCTCGGGCACGTTCCTTTGGTATTCCTGTGAAGGATGCCGTGCGCGTTCTCGGGCACGTTCCTTTGGTATTCCTGTGAAGGATGCCGTGCGCGTTCTCGGGCACGTTCCTTTGGTATTCCTGTGAAGGATGCCGTGCGCGTTCTCGGGCACGTTCCTTTGGTATTCCTGTGAAGAATGCCGTGCGCGTTCTCGGGCACGTTCCTTTGGTATTCCTGTAAAGGATGCCGTGCGCGTTCTCGGGCACGTTCCTTTGGTATTCCTGTGAAGGATGCCGTGCGCGTTCTCGGGCACGTTCCTTTGGTATTCCTGTGAAGAATGCCGTGCGCGTTCTCGGGCACGTTCCTTTGGTATTCCTGTAAAGGATGCCGTGCGCGTTCTCGGGCACGTTCCTTTGGTATTCCTGTGAAGGATGCCGTGCGCGTTCTCGGGCACGTTCCTTTGGTATTCCTGTGAAGAATGCCGTGCGCGTTCTCGGGCACGTTCCTTTGGTATTCCTGTAAAGGATGCCGTGCGCGTTCTCGGGCACGTTCCTTTGGTATTCCTGTGAAGGATGCCGTGCGCGTTCTCGGGCACGTTCCTTTGGTATTCCTGTGAAGAATGCCGTGCGCGTTCTCGGGCACGTTCCTTTGGTATTCCTGTAAAGGATGCCGTGCGCGTTCTCGGGCACGTTCCTTTGGTATTCCTGTGAAGGATGCCGTGCGCGTTCTCGGGCACGTTCCTTTGGTATTCCTGTGAAGAATGCCGTGCGCGTTCTCGGGCACGTTCCTTTGGTATTCCTGTGAAGGATGCCGTGCGCGTTCTCGGGCACGTTCCTTTGGTATTCCTGTGAAGAATGCCGTGCGCGTTCTCGGGCACGTTCCTTTGGTATTCCTGTAAAGGATGCCGTGCGCGTTCTCGGGCACGTTCCTTTGGTATTCCTGTGAAGGATGCCGTGCGCGTTCTCGGGCACGTTCCTTTGGTATTCCTGTGAAGAATGCCGTGCGCGTTCTCGGGCACGTTCCTTTGGTATTCCTGTAAAGGATGCCGTGCGCGTTCTCGGGCACGTTCCTTTGGTATTCCTGTGAAGGATGCCGTGCGCGTTCTCGGGCACGTTCCTTTGGTATTCCTGTGAAGAATGCCGTGCGCGTTCTCGGGCACGTTCCTTTGGTATTCCTGTAAAGGATGCCGTGCGCGTTCTCGGGCACGTTCCTTTGGTATTCCTGTGAAGGATGCCGTGCGCGTTCTCGGGCACGTTCCTTTGGTATTCCTGTGAAGAATGCCGTGCGCGTTCTCGGGCACGTTCCTTTGGTATTCCTGTAAAGGATGCCGTGCGCGTTCTCGGGCACGTTCCTTTGGTATTCCTGTGAAGGATGCCGTGCGCGTTCTCGGGCACGTTCCTTTGGTATTCCTGTGAAGAATGCCGTGCGCGTTCTCGGGCACGTTCCTTTGGTATTCCTGTAAAGGATGCCGTGCGCGTTCTCGGGCACGTTCCTTTGGTATTCCTGTGAAGAATGCCGTGCGCGTTCTCGGGTATGATTTCAGGGTGCGTTTTCTTATTCAACCCGAGTAGCCAGGAGTTGGGTAACGACGTCAGAGCCTTTATCATCACGTGTTTCCAGAGTAGCCACCTTTGACCGTAATTTTCGAACGGCTAGAGTTACTCTGCGCTCAAAATGGCGGACTGGCCCGACGGGCGAGACGATGTGGAAGTGGTGGCATACTGCCTGTTTAACAACTTACCGCACATGCGTGCACGACGCACCGTCGTCTGCTATCTTGTGTGTGACGTCAGAACGACGGCTACCCTTCTTCAGAGCAGAGTAGAGTTGTCACTCCCTGGCTACTCTGGCTATTTTTCGCCGGCTGAAAGTAACTCGGAGTTGCCAGAGTTGAATAAGAAAACGCACCCTTGAAGAGTATCTCCCAGCTCCTGGGCACGTGTCCATATCCGTGTACACTCTTAGAAATGATGGTGGTGGTGGTGGTGGTGGCGAAAGGGCTCTTAGAAATGAACTTCACCACATAGCATGTTCCTAGTCAACCATCATCCCGAATGGCAACGTTCTCGCCCCTGATTTGTTGAAAACGGGAGGCGGCGCCTATTCTGTGCCGTACATAATGGCCACAAAATAGGCTCCGCCTCCCGTTTTCAACAAATCAGGGGCGAGAACGTTGTCATTCGGGATGATGGTTGGCTAGAAGCGTGCTATGTGGTGAAGTTCATTTCTAAGAGTGTATTTGTGGTGCCCACCGACGATGACGACGATGTGCCCCTGCTGCCACGCGTTTCTGCGCTGGTTCGTCAGTTCTACCGGCACCGTCCTAGCACGAGGCCACGACCATCTGTCCGCTGGGACATTCTACCATCGCCGGTCAGGACTCTTGTAGAGGAATACCATCGTCCTCTACATATTCACACCAGCGACATCTTCACGGAATATTTTTGCGGAAAAAAGAGCGAAAAGACAAGTTCCGTCCCGTGCTAGCTCGAGCATTCACACGGTGCGGAATACCGGGAATGGCGTACTGAGCATTTAGCAGACGACACTTAGCAGACGACGACAGCGTCAGCGTGTTTGCCTGTCGTCTGCTACGGAATATCTTGTGGCTGTGTAGCAGGATGATATTCCCCATGGTTAGCAGTGTACGTGAAGACACGACGTTGAGCGCTCGCGCTCACGTGACAACAGAAAGCGATGACGCTTTTCGCATCTTCCGCTTCTGGTGGAATGTCTGGTGGCATGCGTAGCGTTCCTGTCCTCCGGCACTTGAGAGGGCTCCTACTCCCCATTTCCTGCAGAGCGCGTTTTGCCGCGTCTTGGGTTCTCAGCAAATGTTGGTATTTAGTCAATATTTCTATCCCTCCGCGAACTGCTTTTCAATCTGCTACATGTGCAGCGTTTCGGTTTATCTGGAGAGAGGGACGCTTCAGGTCAAGAGATTGAACGAGTCAAGAGATCCATCGATTCAGGAGATCCAACCGGTCACGTGACAGGAGAGTTAAAAGATCCAAGGCGTCAGGAGTTCCAACCTCGTCAAGAGATGGAACGAGTGAAGAGATCCATCGTGTCAGGAGATTCAACCGGATATTCAACAGGAGATTCAACATACATATGGAGCAACTACTATAGAAGTACCATAACAGCTCTATCACTGTCGTTGATTTGATGCTACTGTAACTTACATAATATATCTGCTTTTTTTTTTTTTTTTTCAGTTTCTGCTCGTTGGAACATTAAAATTCGAGGATATGGATATCTTAAGGCACGCGCGTGTTAGATGAATTTTTAAACGTGGAATGGGTTTGAAGTGAGACAGTCTTTCATTTTGCAAACTGCTTTTGCCTGAAATTCCCTAATTAAAGAGACAATTAATGAATGTTAGGCATTTAGTCATCTTGTGGTTGCATACTTTGTCGAGAGGGTGTCCGCCTGACTGCAAAACTCAAGTGCAAAAACAACAACTGTGCTGCTCTCATAGCTTTTTAAATAAGAATTATGCACTCTTAAAAATGAACTTCACCGCATAGCACGCTCCTAGCCAACCATAATCTCGAATGATATTGTTATCTTCCTTGATTTGTTGAAAACGGGAGGCGTGCGCCTTTTTTGTGACACTTATGCTGTTCATAATTGTCACAGAAAAGGCGTACGCCTCCCGTCTTCAGCCAATCAGGGCAGATAACGATATCATTCGCAATGATGGTTGGCTTGGAGCGTGCTGTGCGGTGAAGTTCATTTTTAAGAGTGTGTAAAGGAAAAAAAGCACCCTGTACAAACTCAATATGATAACGGCCGTGGCATCGTCTCGGGTGATCGCAGCTAGTAGTATAGGGCGGCGTCTGTTTCGCGTAGCCCAATCAGTGTGGGTCACTGTGCGAGGCCGCCGCTAGGTGCCGGTAGAGGATGCAGCAGTGCAGAGCTTTGCTTTCCATCATGGTCGCTACCGTGTTCACCTCTCTGTTCACCTCTCCTGTACCACCATCATCATTCCCCTACCACTGGCGCACGAAGCTCCCATCAATAAGCATGCTAATTCCCCCTTAATCACCGTCTCCCTTAATCCCCCTTAATCAGACAAAATACACTGACGTCGTATATCTATCTATTCCATTGTAGGGTAATTCATTCCCCTAGCTGTCTCAAGAAGCAAAGCCACAAATTATCATTCTTATATTCTTGTCATTTCATTCCAGGCATCAAACAGATTTTCAGCGCAATGGCTGTGTCTACATCAGTTAGAATGCATGTGGAAGAAGAAACTTCACTCCAATGGAAGGAGATACGTGGACAAATGCATCAAGCGATAGACGACAGGGACCATCTTCAAGTACAGCATTGCCTCCAAACCGTGGCTCATCTCAGGTTATGGTTACATCCAAGTACAGGTGAATCAGCCATGTACAGAGCAGTCGAAGAGAGTTCATTTTCCATATATGGATTGCTTCTGTCGCACAATTGTGACTTCAAAGATCAGGAGGAGAGGGAATGTTTCCAGCATTTGACCAAAATTCAGCGATCGGAACTTCAGCGACACCTATTGTTCGGGACGACGTACGAAGACACTCATCTAAAATATCTCAAATCTCGGACGTATAGTAAAGCTGGCCCTGAGGACTTCCTAGCAAGAGTCGACCACGTGTACCAGAAACTGGACAGCATCGAGTTAATTCAGCTTATTCTGAAAGTAGTCGCTACCGCCTATCACCTAAGTATTCGATTCGACTTTGAGAGGGATGACGTCCAACGCATGGCGGGCTGTTTCCACGGATCGAATCATGGACTAACAAACTATGAAATGGAAAGAATCTTTATAGGAGCCAAGCAAGCACAATTGATTGATGCCGCGCCTGATGTCTGGGGCACATTCGCACACGAGCTTTGTCACCTTGCTCTTCAGTTAGTGTACAAGAATGGTGGAAAGCCTTACCAATGCCTGGATGTCCAGACACAAGGCAGGTACCGAAAGATCATCGAAGATGTGAAGGAGAGAAAGAAAGACAAAATATTCGACCTTGCATTTGGGTACAACAGAGAGGAGGAGGAATTAATAGTTCGAATCCCGCATATCCTTGCTCACCATGGCTCCCATGGACACAGTATCGTTCAGACCCAAGCACCAGAACTGTACGAGTTTTTCGAGCGCAAGATTATTCCAGATATGATGACTCACATAGAGAAGTTTCGCCCAGGAAAAGACGCAGAAGCAATGAAAGAACAAAATGCCAGGCTCGGAAAGGCGTACAGAACAGACGAACTCAAATTGTCATTCGATGCCCCATTGCAGCCAAATCGCTTAAAAGATGTACCACTTTTAATTTTGACAGCTCCCAGCATACCTCTGTTAGAGGTACTAGTTCACGACGCCATTAAATCAACTGGGCAGCCGTACTTATTCTTCGAAGCATCCCAGTGGAATGAAAGTTTAACTGATGTCTTGCTGGTCAACAAGTGCAACTTTGTGCTTCTAACTTACAATAACCAAAGCGCGTTTAAAAGGTACTTGAACGTTTTGAGCGAACTTTCGAGCGTAGTCGGTACGAGGGTAATAATTATTGCGGACAAGAAGGACAAAGAAGAGATTCTGAATCAAGTGCAAAGGGATGCCTTCTTTCGAATTGACAAGAATAACTACCAGGATGAAATATCCGAGGCGTGCTTTGAAAACGTAACAGAAGAGAACAAGGAAGATATTCGAAACGGCTGCCACATACACTTTCAAGGCACTGATCATAAGATACCACTTAGTGAAGTCATGAGTTTCGAAAATTTCTCAAAATTCATTGACTTGGAGACATTCGTCAAGTTATGCGAATCAAGATACGTTGAAATAGGACCAGACCTTTCCGAATTGGTGCAAGGTGTCGGTAAGTACTACGTCAGGCGGAACTTTGAACGGGGAGATAAATTCTCGATAAGTGGAGCCCTCTCTTCAGTATCTGTCGGCTCTTTGACATCTCAAGATTCGATATTTGAAGAAGAGTCTGAAGACTCTGATGAAGTAGGCGGGTGCAGTGGGGTAGTTGAGGAGTCCGGGTGGTGCGGTGGGGAGATTGACGAAGAATGGCTCATCAATGCCCCGGATAAAGTTGTCGCTATTTGTGGCTCCCCAGGAACGGGAAAGAGCGTTTTGGCATCGTGGCTTGCAACAGAGATCAAGAAAAGGGATGCGAAGCGATGGGTACTACACGTGAACCTTCCGCAGAGAATTGGACTTGTGAGTGCAGAAACTGACGTCACTGACCTCCAACAATTGGCCATTCTGTGCGGTGTGAAAGAAAAACAACCGGATATCGGTTGGTTTCAACAGAGCGTGGTAAATGGAACACCATTCGAGATCGTTATAATATTTGATGCCTTTGACGAAATTCAGAAAGAACGTCGTGTGTACATAGTCGACCTCATAAACCGCTTAAGGCAATCCAAAGTTTCAAGGGTCTACCTAATGAGCCGTACAATGCTGCAGCCCATCATAGAGGATGCCGTCAACACCATTCCCCTGAAAATGACTTCTTTTTCGAGTGACGATATTGTCCCATTCCTGGAAAACTTCTGGAGAGCAAATGGATTGATTGGCGTCTCTGATGATGTACTACACTCAGCTGCTATGGAAACTGTAGATTCATACAAGGAAATTGGCACAGCCTTGAAAAATCCTCTTCTCATTCGAATGGTTGCGGAATTGGAACAAAGTTCAATTGATCGACATGGATGGGAATTGGATTTGGAATGGGAAGCTGGGAATACAACAACTTCCCAGGACATTGGAGAATCAGCTCAAGGCACAAAACTTGGTCGAAGAAGTCGAAGTGTTTTCCATATCTACAGGTTGTTCGCGGACTATAAATACAAGATATACATAGAAGAAAAACTACAGCTGGACCCGTATTCTTCTGTTACAGTTCTCACATACGAAAACGAAAGAATAGAAAAAGAGTTCTACCACAAGCTAGGCCTGCTTGCAGTGCGAGCTATTTTTTACTATGATCTGAAACACATACTAACGCTAGAAGAACTTCAAGCAGGGAAACTTCTCTTGCGAGATGTGACTGAAGGTGGCTTGGGACATGGTCTCCTGGACGGAGTCCACGATGGCATTCCCACTTTCCTCCACAGGACGTTTGCCGAATTCTTTGCAGCTCATTTTTTGTATGAGAAAACAAAACGTGAAAATGTCTTCCTGTCACCTACGGGATACCTGAGACGCCATGAGAGAGATTTCGAAGATCATCAGAGGAAGCGTAAAAGCTCGCGCGTATTTATAGACGTGAATGACTGGGCAATCAAGTATCGAAAGAAAAACCAAGGCGTGATTGTATTGTGTCTGCTTTATGAGAAAGAGGACTACAAACAAGTTACAAAATGTTTTGATAGTTTCGCGGCATCTTCTTGTCCCGTGCATTCCGCCATTATTGATGAAGATGCTTCCGCTCTAAGTTGTATCACTGAAGAAAACATGCACAAACGCGACGAGTTCGGGCGAACGATACTGCACGTTGCAGTGTTGCATCCAAACCCTGACATCCTGGAATTGCTTCCAATTAACGAGTCGCTCATGACGAAAGATAAGTTTGGCATGACCCCATTCATGTACCTGAATACATTCCTAGCGCATGAGCTAAAGTTGGACGAAGAGTATGTACCCAGAATCAGAATAAGGCTGCGCATGTTGGACATATTCTGTGCCAGGTTGTCCGATGCGAAGGTCGAGTGGGCGAAAGAAATTTCGACCATCTACGAGAACGTCAAGAACGAAAAGACCATGTGTAAGTCTGTGCTGTTTAAGGCCGTGGACGGTAACCTCTGTTCCCTGTTACGTCTTCTCCTGAGCCAATTGTGCAGGAAGTGGAATGAATGGTATCACTTTAAAAGTCTGCTTCGTGTAGACGTCGACAGCATTAGGGATGACGAGGAGAACACTCTGTTGTTCCATGCAAACTCGATGGCCGTTTTCAAACTCCTGTTTCCTTACAGCGACGTTCGAAGAGTGAACAAGCTTGGCCGAGGTGTGCTGCATTATTACGTCCAAGAATTCCACGAAAAGTCGAATCTCTCGTACATGCAGGGCGACCTCAGAGAGTACAAGTTTTCGTTTGACGTGTTGGAATCCATTTGCATCCGTTGCTCTATGGTGGATGTTCCTGACATCTACGGGATTACTCCGTTGCGCTTGAGTCGAAGCACAGGGTGCAGGGAACTAGTGAAACTTCTGCTTCTCCGATCACGGATGGATATGGATACGATGTATATATCTGATCCAATCTTACTGCAGAAGGAATTAGAGAGGAGCGCTACAGACATCATCGATCTACTTCTTCCTCATGCACCCACATATCTGCATCCGTTCCATAGCGCGTGGTCACGAAATTTGTCATGGCTTTTGCCGTGGGGATACGATCCCCTCATTGTTCCCTTAGTCAGCCTTTATTTTTCGCAAGAAAAGATGTTTCGAATAACGGACGGTATGATCTTAGGCGGCATGCGTGGATATGTTGGCCTATTACCTTATGTGGAGATCAGCGACGCAGATGACTATATTGACATGTTCACCCGCTCGATCACTTTGTGGCGCCTTGGAGAGATAAGTGTGTCTGAGCTCAAAGTGTTGCTTTTGCGTTTCATCAACTCACCTTCATTTCTGCACACACGTGGATGTAGAGTTCTGCATCGCTGTATTCAATATGGTCACAAAGACGCGATGAAGCTGTTGCTTCCACATTTATACATCGATACCACAGACGACGATGTAATGTCAACTCTCAGCGTATCATGCAGGAAGTGCCCAGAGAGGCAGCGGGAAGTGACACGGTTGCTTTGCCAGTGGAAGAGAAGTGAACAAATGAGACAGCTTGAAAGTGTACCCTCGGACTAACGTTTTTGTCTTGCTTACTTATCGGTTTTAGATACACCCGAAGAAGACACCACGTGTTACGCGAAACACGAATAAAGGTGCTGTTTATAACAGTTATAGCACTGTTCGCTCGTCATTGCCGTATCATGACTGACAACTTTACAGCATACCTAACGGGACCTTTTGTTTTTTCTTCCTCACATAATTGGATGACTTTCCCTCTTCCTGTAAAGTACTTTTAAAGGAGTAGACAGCGCCATCGAAAATATTTTCTGCTTAATACGTCTGATAAGTGTATGTCCGTTAGTTTGTCGAATGCTAGAAAAAGCTTTAATGTGCATGCAGTTTCCCATGCAAAAAAGAAAAAAAGAGAAGAAAAAAAATAAAACGAAATGTACGCAAGCACAGATGGGGCCCTTTCACACTCGGAGGTGTAACGACGTGGAAAAGGACAATGCACACGTGACTGGTTAATGCACCATGTCAGCGCGTTCCCATTAACTGGTCAGTCGGGTTCAGCGCCTGTTTCTTAGTGCGTTAGCATTAGGAGTGTCAAAATGGGAAAATCTGGATGTGTGTGTGTGTGTGTGTCCGAGTATCAGTCGATGAAACCTCACCGAGGCAGAGATATAAGTGGACATTTAAACAGGATATAAGAGGGTGAATGTAAATGAAGCTAAATAATTTGAAATTAAACTGGTCGAAGGTAACTAAGAGTACGAGGTAAGAGTACCTGAACGTAATTAAAAGTAATTAAAAACAAAGCAAGAACATTGAGTATTAAGGTAATATATATGTAATTAAGAGAATGATTAAATGAAATTCACAGAGGTAACCGCAGGTTACCGGAGGTAATTGAATGTAATTAACATAAATTAAAGCGGAATTGAGAGCAATGAAGGTAAGGAAACGAAATTAAAGGGAATTGAATGAAATTTAAGATTACTGCAGCTGGCCTTTGGTAACTAAAGGGTAATTACAGAGTAACTCAAAGTAATTGAGGCTAATTAAAGGTTAATTAAATAGACTTAGATATAGTATTGAAAGTGTCGAATCGAAAGCCAAATACAAATAGGAGATGGACAACCGGAAGTCAGGTTAGACTGGAAGTGGAGAACCGGAAGCCGAGTTGGACGGGCAGTGAATACTGGAAGTCAAGTATAGACGGGAAGCGGAAAACCGGAAGTCGGTTTTAGTCGGGAATTGGATAACTGGAAGTTGGGCTTAGACCGGTTGTGGATATCCGTATGTTAAGTATGGAGCAGTGAAGGCGCTTATTGCTAACACATTCCTCTGGCATTTACCGCTAAATTACCACCGATTTTTTTTCTTTTTGCCTTGAGGGCTTTCTTCTTTTATAGGCGTTAAACCTCCTCCCGCGGGGGGATTCGTGATTGAAAGGGTGACCATGCGCATGGAGGATTACATTGTCCAGCTGTATAGTTTCCCTGGGAGCTGTGCTTCTTCAGAGCCCTAAACAGCTCACTGGCAGACGAGAGCTAAGGTATATTTAAACAGGTAGCGTAACTCCCATAGGCCCCTGTGTCTTCAGAATGACGCCATGATAGAGACGGTCAGCGCCATCCATCCGTTGCGCGGACTACTACGATTGTAAATAAATGACGTCAGAGACGACGTCACTAGTATGAATATTAAGTAGTGCATAATTATCCATGCACGTTTACATTGACCCGGCCCACTTCGCTTGCCTTGTATTCCCTTTTCCGCTCCCAGTCAACAATACCAGACGAGAACACAGAAAAATAAATCATATCAGATTTAATTAATCATATCAATTCCAAATACATACAGTTATCACAGATTTTGACAACTCCAAACAGAAAGGCATCGTGATGACCATACAGAAATTAGGAAGGCTCACATAAGGCCCATATCTCACCTAGAGCTATACGTACACCTAGTGATTAGCAGTTTGCATTTATTCAATGAGTGGCCGTTATAGGTCCATTGCAACAAAACACAACGTCGTCGGTGCACAGTTGGTTCCTGCTAACACTCACACCATCATGGCCGCTCGTCCCTTGACCAGATCTTTTTTTCGCGGGCCCAGAAACATGGGATCATTGTATTCATCTGTTCACTCGTGTTAATCTTGGTTTACAGCACGGAGATATGGACGTCGCTTCCTGTTTAACCCAAAGAGTGCACGAACTCCGTATTACAATGCATGGCCACACGGTACGGATACAGAGACGCACGGATAAACAGACCCAACTGTGACACATGCGCAAAAGAGCAGGATACGGAAATGTACTGGAGTGGTAGATGATCTCGTATATGTGCACGAGCGGGGCAACAGAAAGCTTTTTCTACATTGAAATTATGAATAACCTATTAGTACACACATAAGCCACGCCCATGTTGTAAAGTTTTTCTGTTTACAACCGTACCTCTACTGTCAACAACACCCAGGATCGCTCGCGCCTCTTGCTGGTGGCCTTGCCGGTGGGTCTGATTTGGTATTTTCGCTTGTTTTCGCTACCAGTTTAGATATACCTTGCGAGAGCTGTGTAGCAGACGACGTTTCTCTCAACCAGTCACAAAGCGCTGACAGTATGACGTCAGCGCAAGGCCAGAGGATGGTTACGCTCTCCATCAATGTAGCGCACGGTCGCTTTTTGCGGCGCACACTAAATTCCTTTTCTGCGGTACCTTTGTCTCTGCGGGCTGACTTACTTCTCATGGTGCATTTTACTTGTCTGCTTAACAGTTGTACAGAAAGAAAACAGGGAGTTGAAAATAGCTTCTTTGCTGCTTCAAAACACAGGCTGATCCCAGTGACATGACTGGGGATACATGAGGAAATCCCATCCATGTGCGCAATGTAGCCTCAGCGTGTCCCTCCAATGAAGAGATGAGGCACCCATCAACGTCTCAGAAAGGTTCCGTGGGTGTCTTCTAATAATGTGAATGGGACGTGAGCGAGTGAATAGGATGTGTGGAAAACATTCATCTCCTCGTAACCACTACCCCGTTTGTGCTGTCACTTTGACAGTGTACTATATTGTAAAGTGCACAAGCGTGTCTGACACATTCCTTTTTAGGAACATGAACAATTTCAAAGTATATTGCTTCTTCTGACAACAACACAAATTATATTCTGATGATGAGGTTGGGGGACTTTCTACTCTAGGAGTGGAACACTACCCCATAGCCAGGAGGTCCACTTTGAGTTATGACGATGATGAGAGATGACTGTGATGATCGGAGTGGCGATGGCGATCCTGACCATGATTGGTGGGAATGTCCCAGGGCGCTGTCGTCGTCACAATGAGTCTGTGCCAACGGTATAGTCGAGCGCTTCCACCGTCACCTGAAGGCGGCCATCATGGCCTATGGCAATTCATCCAAATGGCACGACTGTCTTCCTTTAGTCCTCCTGGGACTTCGGGCCTCGTGGAAAGAGGATTTAGGCTGCACCGCTGCCGACCTGGTGTACGGCACCAGCCTTGTCCTTCCGGCCCAGTTCTTCGAGCCCACTTCCTCAACGGCCATTAACCCCTCGGACTACGTACGGAGGTACGTATGTGCTATACTTTTAGGTGGCCAAGTAGAATGTGCCGTTGTCACGTTCGCAACTTTCCGCGAGTATTCGTTCGTTGCGTGGTGACGTCCAGCACACATATTAATCTAGAGATCATATTGCTCTATAGTTGGCATCTACGTAGCCTTAGTTTAGTCCGTGTGAAACGTTAGAAGTAGCCAGTGCGTGTGGCTTGTCTTCCGGTGTGATATCAATACATATAGGTATATGTACTATACATCTCGCCTTTGTTTACTCTTTCAATAAACATTTCATATAGGTCTCGCTACAGAAAGCCGGCCCCTGTGGCCGGCCTTCCATTTGATGCAACAAGTAACGCAGTTACAGTAAAGGCCAGTTCCCACATATAGCGCTTCCCTACATAGCGCTAGAAAATTGCGCTATATTTTCCTCCTCGCATTGCTGCGAACCGCTATAAAACCACTCTTGTCGAAGTAGAGCCTCGGTCAACTTTTCTAGCGCTATATTGAGCGGTGAGTCTGTGTTAACCAATCGTGAGCGTCTTCCAGCCGTGATGTCGCGGGAGCTGGGGTTTGTTTTGCTTCTAATCACTCGAAGCAGCAAGGCGGGAAGGCGACGACGACGACGACATGAAAATGGCCACGAGTTTCATCTCGCCGTGCATATGCCAATTCATGGCTGTTTGGTTATACTATAGTTCGGTATCGCGATCACAGCATCGAAGGGGTCATCTGCGTTCATGCTACGGATATCCGGCGCGGATACTAAACTATCACAGAGGTACCGGTGCATCACGTCGCAACCAGATATCTCGTGACTGCAGCAGGATAGCGCTCTGTGCTCGGTAGTATGTGAGAACGGCAACCGAAAAAATAGCGCCAGATTTTAAGCGCTGTCTTCTAGCGCTATAAAGCGAAGCGCTGTATGTGGGAACTGGCCTTAATCGATACTTTTTCGGTAACGGAGTGCGTATCGCGATACTTTCTTAAGTCGGTATCGGAAAGGTATTTCCGTTACAAGTTTATGGTAACGCGATCTCTGTATCGTTGCCGATACCGATACTTTTTAATGCCCCACCCTTTCTTCACCGACCATACTTCTCACTCTTATTCATTGACAATGGTCCGCCTAGCCCTCGACAATAAGCTTGTGGATACGCCTACGTGCTCCGTAACCGGAATTATGGAATTATACCCAACACGTGCTCACCGTTTTTCTTTGAAACTGAAGGAAATAACCACGCTGTGTTCAACAAAAGAGTTGAGGTCAACGAACAGAGGTTGAGACTTTGACAGTGCGCTCTGGTTTCCACTACTAAGCTGCCGTGTCGCACTGAGTCACGCTCACATATACTGTGGCATTGTTAAGATCGGAAGGATTCCTTGGTCATTGGACTCCACGGCACGTGTTGGCCTGACACTAACGTAATTATCTCACTGGCCTGTGTTAGCTGCCGGAGAGACCACGGCTTGCAAGGATGGCAGAAGACGATTTCAAGAACCAGCTATTGACAAAAGTCAAGCATAACGTTTCCGAGCTACATATGAAATATGCTGTCTTTTCACTGCAAAACTGTTTACGTAAGTGATATTTCTATGCTGCGTCATCTCCGTATTGCAAACAAAAGTATCGCCCAAAGTATCGCGTTACTTTTTCTAGTAAGGGTAGCGGTACTCTGTTACTTTAGAAAAGAGGTATCGATATCGGTATTTCGATACTTTTTACTCAAGCAACGAGTATCGGTATCGCGATATCAAGTTTCGGTCACGGGTACAACACTGCTTTTTAGTCATGGCTCATCGGTCAGGAGTTGGCATTATAATTTTCCATCTTGTCGCGGCGCGGTAAAGTGGATTGAGTGCGATTGGGATGTAATTTCGGTTGAGTTGGACCTATCGGGCGCAGTTCTCAGAATTGTCAACTTGTACGCTCCGGTCGGCGGCGGTGACCGTACGGAATTTTTAGGGTCCTCGATTATTTCATAGTGGGTGGTTGCGGGGGACTTTAACTGCGCTATTGACGGTCATGGGAGTGGAAGCAGGCCTGTAAACCAGGGCCTGTTGCAATTAGCTGGCGGCCTAAGACTTTTAGATGCATTTTCGCACATAAATCCTGGAGTTTACCAGTACACGTGGTGCAATGCTCAGGGTGCACATAGCCGACTTTACCGTTTGTATGTTTCTTCTTGTTTTGGTAGCCGTGTTTTGAATTGTGATGTGGTTCCTTCCGGAGATCTTTCTGACCATGAGGGTGTGCCTCTCTTGCTCACTGGGTTGCGAGGTCCTCGCTCCGGATCCGGCTGCTGGAGACTTTGTGCCGAGCTACTGCGAGACACAGAAATTCGTAACGACGTCACAGCGTACCTTGTTCATCGCCGTGCTGACACTTTAGCCTCGCCGGAATGGTGGGAAGAGATCAAATTAGGAGCGGCGAGTTCTTTTCGTCAGTGGAGAGCTATAGGCGTACAAGGGAGAGTCGGGAGGAATTTGTGCACCTCCGGCAAGTGCTGTCTATTTTGCGCCATATCCTGGGTCGCGAGGCCCAGGCAATGATCAAGCCATACAGGACGTGCTAGGGAGGCTAGCCTCTCCGAGATTACGTTTCTGGGACCAGTTTTCGGCAGCACAGTCTGCCGAGCGCTGGTCGCGAGAAGCATATTGCTCTCGCCTTTTGCTTGGCCATCGCTCTCCGTCGGCCTCCCAGTGTCATCGGGCAACTTGTTGCAACCGACGGTTCGGTTCAGGAGCACCCTGGTGGTACGATCACTGCTGCGTGATCATTTTATGGCGCTTTTTGACTCCGTGCAGCCTGCCGACGTCGCGGGTCGAGCGTTTTTGCCGGACGCACGACGTATCGAGCTCAGTGCAGCTCCGTTCTCTGAGGACGAGTATACTGCTGCCGTCAGAGCTCTTCACACAGGAAAGACTCCCGGTTCCGATGACCTCCCAGCTGAATTTTATAAATGCTTCTGGTCCACTCTTCGGAGGCCTTTGACAGTTCTGTTCAATCAGTGCCTAGCACGACGTCTCCTCTGTCCGTCCATGAGGGAGAGCATTGTCACCTTGTTGTGCAAGGATACTTAAAAAAGAAAACAAGACCCAAATGCCTATCGTCCTGTTTCACTGCTTATTATAGACTACACAATTTTAATTAATAATAATTGGGGGTTTACGTCGCGAGACAACTGAGATCATGAGCGACGCCGCAGCGGTCGGTCTGTGGATTGCCTTTGCCCACCTGAGGGTTCTTTAACGTTCGATGAAAGCTCACCACACGGTACCCCGTATTTAACGTCCCTCGCGGAAGACGGCGTGCCTAAGCAACTTGTACCCTGCCACCAAGTTGCTGGCGTCCTCGGCCGGGTTCGAACCCGCGATCTCGGGCTTAGAAGGCGAACACGCTACCGACTGAGCCACCGAGGCCGGTACAATTTTATCGAAAGCGATTTTGCAACACATCACTCCAGTTCTTGGTACAGTTATTCCTCCTTTCCAGGCCTGTGCAGTCCCTGAGCGGTCCATCACGCTTCATACGCAGGTTCTACGAGACACGCCTTGTTTTGGGCGCATAGTCGGCGGCAACCTTGCGTTTTAGTGTCGTTTGACGAAAGGTACCCTTTAATTGCGTGCTTCACGAATACATGCATCGTGTGTTGGAGGCGAGTGGGTTTGATCGCGAGATCATACCGTGGTTTCGAGCACAGTATGCTGGTACGCCAGCGCCCATTGGTCTCAATGGGGGTACCTCTGCTAACTTCCCCATAAAGATGGATGTCAGCCAGGGCTGCCCCCTGTCGCCGGCACTGTGTGCTCTAGTGTTTAGCCCACTTTTAGAGTCCCTCGCATTCTTGGTTGCATCCTGGATGCTTGCCCTTCCGAGCACATCAGCGTTACCACTTTTCGCGTATGCGGACGATATATCGCTCATCCTGACTGACAAGGAAGCTATCGGGAATGCTCTCAGGAAATTGGGAGCTACGGTAGGGTTTCTAGTCCACAGATCGATAGAGAAAAAAGCGCCCTGCTCTTTGTTGGCCTGAACCCGTCGTGGCCCGCACCCTCTGGTATTCCTGTGAAGAATGCCGTGCGCGTTCTTGGGTATGATTTCCTGCCTTCAGGAGTATCTCCCAGCTCCTGGGGCCCTTGTCCATATCCGTGTTTTAACACGTGCGACATCCTCGCGGAATATTTTTTTGTGGACAAAAGAGCGAAAACACAAGTTCCGTCCACGACCTACTAGATTATAACGACCATGTCGTGGGCACCCCTTCCCAGCGCCGCATTTTTGGAAGCTAGCGGTGGGCGCTTCTCATCGTCCCAGTTATTGCTTCCTCAACTTCTACAATGCTTTGTAGCTTACCTTAGTATTTCTGTAGAAGCGGTGGACGTTCCACAGATGTTTCATTCTGAGGTTGATTATCATCATCATTCTACGAATTTTCATAGGCGCTATCGCTGTCGTCTGCTACGGTAGTCGTACATACGCTTCTGCGCGTTCAGAATTCAAATTTCCACCGTCCAATCGAGGCGCAGATCTTGCGTGCCGATGAGTAGCGCCCCCTGCGGATCGTGCGGACGGGCTCCTCATAGGGGTTGTTGATTGTGACATGGTCGTTATAATCTAGTAGGTCGTGGTGCCGTCCGGTGTTATGTTGAGCTGAGCCATGGAGGAACGAAGAAAAGGAGGCTGTTGCGGAAATTTCACTAAAAACGACGACGACGACAAAAAGAAAGGATACGACGACGAGAAAGATTTTATCACCGGATCTTGACCATTTATATATATTTTTTTTTGAATGTTGTAACGTTGGGCACGCTTGTGCTTTTGTGATTCCTTTGGTTTTTTTTTTTAGTAAAGTCTAATCTTGGTTTTGGTTATGGGTGTATCCTCTTCTTGAACCGTTACCTCACCTTCTTGGCACGACATGACAGATCGGATGTGGTAAATCGGTGGATTTCTATTACATCGCTTTGGTGCCGAAACCCGGGGACGCGTCTGTCGTGGCCAGATCGAAGAGGGCCAAGCCATCAATTCGTCGCATCCATGGAACGTCTCAAGTCCAAGCGTGGAACTCGACGAGCTCAAACTACGAGAATTCTCAAGATGGAAAGCCTGGAAAGATGGAACTGCCTCAGCTGAAGCGCTGAATGCATTACTCCAACGTCTCACTACCTACAAGCAATGCGGAGCTCGTCGTACTGAATACCGCCATCGAGCCGCTTGTGACCGATGAGGACTACGAAAGTGAGTGCGCCAGTGTTTTGGAGCATGAGGACAGAGTAACAGAAACAGTCGCCAACCTGAACTGGAAACTGGCACAGCTACAGGCGGCGGCTGCGTCGTCAATGGGATCCTCGAACGAACCAAGTTCACCGCAAGCGTCGTCGCAACAACGTCATATTGGGATCAAACTTCCCAAGTTGAGGCTTCCAACGTTCAGCGGCAAGTTAAGCGAATGGCACAGTTTCTGGGAACAATTTAACGCAACCGTACATGAGAACAAGAACCTAGTGAAGATAGAAAAATTCCAGTGTGTTCGATCAGTGCCATTGAGCGACAAGAAGGCGAAGCTCGCTAAGGATAAAAGATGTTTTCGCTGTACCAAGAAGGGCCACAGCGCCAGAGATTGCCGAGGGAGGATGAGATGCAGGAATTGCGGCGGTCGTCACGTAACATCCATGTGCGATCCTTCGTGGAAGCCCGATAAGAAAGAACGGGCCATAACTGATGCTAAGGATGTCACAAATGTCCTAGTACCGGGAGGAGCTTGCAGGAACGGCACAGTAGTCCTACAGACTTTCAGATGCTGGGCCGTCGGAAGAGGAAAGTGCATCTACGTTAGAGGAGTCGTGGACGGAGGCAGTCAACAAACCTTCATAAGCAAGCAATTGGCTGATCACTTAAAACTCAAGGTGATCGACACTGTTACGCTCACGCTCAATACGTTCGGCGACACTTCTGCAAGTTCAGAACGAAAACAATGTAGCGTCGTGGAACTCAGTCTACGCAGTCAGTTCTCGCCTTCAGAGTATCTGCTAAAGGCAGTCATCGTACCCGTTATCTGCAGGGACATCATCGCCATACCTTTGAATATTGATCTGGTAACCAGAATTCAGGTAGGCGACAGCAAACGCTCGGTGCTGCAGACAGTCGCGAAGATCTTCGATCCACTCGGACTGGCCGCACCGTTCGCTATCAAGGCCAAAATGGTATTCCAACAACTTTGGCAGCAAGGTGTGGGGTGGGACCAGCCAATACCGGACAGCGTCAAACGTGACTGGGACTCCTGGAAAGCAGAACTGGCGGATCTACTTAATGTATCTGTTCCACGGAACCTGAAGAGAGGTGTAGAGACGATGCGAGTCCACTAGCGTATGGGACATGTGCATACCTCAGATGTGAAGACTACGACGGTAACGTACAATGTACGTTGATTCTCTCTAAGGCTCGCCTAGCCCCTCTCAAGAAATTATCGCTTCCCAGGCTGGAGCTCATGGGAGCTCTCATTGCTGCCAGAACAGCAAAATTTGTCAAACACGCGCTACGTATGCCGTCTGTTCCGACATATTTCTGGGCGGACTCCAGCATTGCACTCACTTGGATAAAAGGACGAGCTGCAAGATGGAAGATTTTTGTGTGCAACCGCGTAACGGAGATTCAGGCAACGTCGACAGCGGATCAATGGCGGTATTGCCCAGGAAAACAAAACCCCGCGGACTGTTTAACGCGGGGCATGACAATTCACGCATTGTTAAGGAGCTCGCACTGGTGGGAAGGTCCCAATTGGCTCAAGGACGGAGAGTCTCAGTGGCCAAAATTTGATGCTCCGTCCCGGACGGAAGAATCGAACATGGAAGCCTGCAGTAACTCTTCGCAGGTGATGCACGTCACTCTCGAAAAAGTAGAGCCCCTAATGGATATCCAGGACTTTAGCAGCCACGTGAAACTACTACGAGTTACCGCTTGGGCTAGGCGGTTTATTGACAGATGCAAGAAGGCAGCCCAATCGTCCGCACCGTGGATTACCGCCGAGGAAATCAATGCAGCCGATGAGTACTGGATAAAGGTTGCTCAACAAGAGAGCTTCCCTCACAAGGTGCAGGAACTGAAACGTGGCTGCGCCATTCCGAAGGCTTCCAAGATTGGCAAGTTGCAAACCTACATGGACAAGTATGGGATCATGAGATTAAAGGGACGCCTGGAATTTTCACCAGAAACAGAGACTGTAAAGCACCCAATAATTTTAGACAAACGTCATAGGCTGTCTAACCTGATCGTTAACAGCGCACATCGGCGGACCCAGCACGGCGGTGTCCAGGCCACTATGAACGACGTTCGCGAAAGGTGGTGGGTTACGCAAGCTCGACAACTAACGAAAAGTGTACTCGCAAGGTGCGGTACGTGTCGACGTTTTCGAGCGCAGGCAGCGACGTCTCCGACGGCACCGCTGCCACCGGACCGAGTACATCAAGGCCACCCCTTTGAAACAGTGGGCATCGACTTCGCCGGGCCACTGTACGTCTCGAGCAAGAAAAACTCCGACAAATCGTACGTCGCATTATTCACTTGTGCGACGTCAAGGGCATTGCACTTGGAACTAGTGTCGGACCTCACCGTAGACTCCTTCCTGCTAGCTATGCGCCGTTTTATCGCTCGTCGCGGGACCCCATCCACTATTTACTCCGATAACGCGCTCACGTTTAAACGCGCCGAAAAGGAGTTCACAGCACTCTGGTCTGTCCTGCGACACGACAGAACACAATGGTATCTATCCTCAAGACAGATTCGGTGGAAGTTCATCCCAGAGAAAGCGGCATGGTGAGAGAAGCTCGTGCGAAGTGTCAAAGACTCTCTTAGGAAGGTACTCGGCAAGCAAAGCCTCAACTTCGTACAGCTACAGACCGTTCTTCTTCGACATTTAACATGAAGCTGCGTACCACAAGAGTGCTCATTGAGAACACCTTTGGCATTCTAAAGCAAATATTTCGGCAGCTAAAGGACGTAGAATTAGCAGACGTAGGACGCTGCGCACGCTTGGTGAATTGAAGCGTCAGTGGCTGGTGAACATGTAGCACAATAAATGTAAGCCACTCAAGTGTAGGTAGAACAACACAGTATAGAAGCCCTTTCGGTTCATCTGAATTGTCCCTCCTAAGTTTATACTTCATTACGTAGTGTGACACTACCTTTTGCCAGAATATTAGAAAACAGAGAGCCAGGGCTAAAATAGGGACAGGAACATAGGCAAAAGTGCACAGAGACCAGCAGACGGACAAACACAGAAGCATCCCATGCCAGCAAGTGCAAAGTGGAAGTGCATGCAAAGGAGTAAATATAAATAAGACACTGCATGTGGGGAAACAAGGAGAAAAAGAGGGAATATGAAAATATATCATTCTAAAGGCACCTCTGCTTCTCCTAACAGACGCCTTATCAAGTTGCCATTTATCATATTGAGTCTCACAATTTCTTTGTGCCGCCTTTCTCTGTTTTGTTCACGCTCCCTTTTCTCTTTCATCTCTGTGCCTATTCATTTCATCCATTTTTTTCAAAAAAAGCTTTTAATTCAGCCATTCTGGCTCGTCCAGGCTGATTCCTGCGGTGGCGTGGTGTACCGAGAGTCGGCTCTGGTGTAACTGTTGCCGCTGTTGGTTGCCACTGTTGGTCGCTGCTGTTAACTGTTGGTGTAACTGTTGTTTCAGTTCCTGCTGGGGCTCTCACACTGTCTGACCCTTCTGACCCTGTCGGCACTTCGTGTAATGTGGAAGGCAGTGTACCACGTTCTACGGTAGCATCACAGGGAGGCACTTTTCTCCTGACGTCAGTAACATTCCATATTACTTGTGGCTGTATACTGTCGTCTGCTTGGCGTATCTGCTCAAATTCCCTTTCATATGGCACAGCTTGCCTGCTTCGGCCAGATGTCCTGTTATTATCTATTGCCTTTTTTTTTTTTCATCTTCATTACTGTCTTAATTCTTACGTCACACTGGGGTTGGCGTTTTTGTTGTGTTTAGAATCCTGTTTAATTCGTGGGATATTGACTCAAACATTTGCTTTTTGTTTTTGAACTTTTTGTATGGACCTATCTGTGTACTATAACGACTGTATAAGTCCATCAATAACATTGTCTCTCCGTCTGTCCATTTTAATGGTGAAAGAAAAAAAAAGCAAATGTTACATTTTCACTGCACCTCTATTTCATAATGAAGTTGTGTAAAGTCGTAATCAAGTTAAAACACCTGGGTAGTTTCATTTATAATCGAATGATGCCCGCCGGTCACATTTTTTATTTCCCTCGAAAAAAATATATGTTATCCCACCCACAAAGAGATACAAAAGGTGCCTGACCGCAGGTCTCTGCGATATTTTCTTCTCCGTCCACGGCGCTTCGAAGCAACCGGCGCGATTTCGCGGCTCACATTTTTTCCAACTTTGTGACCTTGTATCTTTTGAAAGAGATGTCCCATATGAACGACTTCTGTTTTTCTTTTGTTTTTTTTTTTTTTTTGCTGACAGAGTGGATGGTGCATGTTCCACCGCTGGCTATTAAATTAATATGGTCAAGAGAAAAGTACACGAAAAAAAATCCCGAAAACGCAACAGAGAACCGTTTTACCGCACGTTTGGAAGGTCATGGCCGCGGCCCTGGATCTCCGACTGTGATGTTCTTCACATGAGCAGAAAGATCATTCTTTGCTCTTTCGTTTGACGTCAAACACATTGCTTTATCTTCGGCCATTATCCCGTAACAATGCCGTGAACACGGAGGGGTAGGGGAAAATTATCATTTTCGCGGCAGTTTTTACCCAAAAAGGACATCCTGAAATTTTCCAATATTTCGTACTAACGTAGCTGAGACATAGCTCTTTCACGATATGCAATAAAATTTTTGCTTATTTTGGTCCCAGAGGGTGCGCAATTTTTTTCGCACCACTATTAGGCAGCGCTCGCAGGGGCCATACAGACGTACAAAGAGTGGACTTGCACCCCACCCCCTGACTTCTTTTTTTTTTTTGCTTTCGGTGAGGGTGCCGTCATGCCGAAGGCCGACTATAGTAATATGCACAGATCACTGTGATGTGAAGGAGTTCCTCGATTTGCGTCGTACTCGTGCGGTGGTGCTTGTTGGCTAGACAGTAGCAACATACATTCGGATGGGATGCAATCGCTCCAACCCAGCAAGAAAGTACTTTACGTATGACATCACGACCGTTTGTAGCATGCGCTTCAAGAAAGGAGAAAGCCCATTTGAACAGACAGTAACCTACAGGAAGCAGGAGCTACCAATTTCACAGCTGTCTATTAATATTAAATATCATGTATGCGGAATAAACGGGTTTACATTTTGTAACATTGATTTTTTTTTTTTTTGTGGGGATGAATATTTCCAGCAGAAGCGGAACCGGTTAAAAACCGGTATGAACCGTTATTTTTTGCTCCGGAGCAGAACCGGTACCGGATCGTTTATGATGTAACCGGAACGAAAAGCGTTTCGGTTCGACACCCTGTGTGTCGGTATATGACCGTCAGTATATAATCTTAAATATTTTGTATCACTCGTGGCACTGAGGCTGCTTAATTACACGATGTAGTTAGTAATCATCATGGTTAGATCGCTTATGTATTGATTTGTGTAATGATGATACTTGGTCTTTCCTTATTCTTGATGCCTCCACTGGAAGCAAATAGATCTCACGCAGTCGCCGACGCACTGGCAGCGGCCATGGCACCGAACCGACAATCAGGTGGCGGTAGTGGTGGTGTGCTAATTCCGAGTGATTTGCCTGACGGCTTGTTGCTCGGTTCTTCCCAGACAGTACAGCCGGCACCAGGATTTGAATCCGGGAGAGTCAATCCATCCTGCGCAGCTCCCCAATATAACTTTTGCAATCACATATTTCCGTTGTTTCGATTCGAAGAGCGAAATACAAAATGTCAGACGACGAAACGCACTGAATCGTGGCCTAAAAACTGTGTTAATTAAGCAAATTGTATGTTTTACTGCAATCTACAGATTTTTACTGAAATCTCCATACGTTTTAACAAGTGATCTCCGTACTTTTCCTCTGACTGGTATGGCAACACTGCTCGACACCCGTGACGTCACTAGTGTCGGGCGTGGTCGGGGGATACCGAAACCGGATATGGAATTCGCATACAATTAAATTTATTTTCTCTACAACGAGGAAGAATTAAGCTTTCTCGTTTCACATGTAGCTTACAATTCCTGTTTGGAATCTAATACAGTCGTTATTCGAAAATCACCAGACCTCGAAAACGAAGAACCCTAATAGTACTGTACTGCTGCAAAGACTGCAGGGCCCATTTGGATTGACAGGGTGTCTACCAAACTGCAGCCTTCAAATTCCCTGACTTTTCCAGGTTTTCACTGACTATTTCAAGCGAATTCCCTGACAAAAACAAAAGGGAACTTGGTGCCTGCTCATACGTTTTGGCACCAGATCCAACATAAAACAGACCATTTATTAAGTATTAGTGAGGCTACCCTACTTTTCTGCGTCTGAGCTTGTCATACTGGTGAACTGCTACTCGCAGTAACATTGCTGCGGCATCGCCTCTCAACCACAGGTCGGCACTCGTGATTCGCCGCGCATCATCACGGCACTTGTCTGCGATTTTCCCTGACTTCAGCTGCTTTTTAGCCAAATTCCCTGACAATTCCCTGACTATTCCCTGTTTTCCAGGTTTTCCAGGTTGGTAGACACCCTGATTGAGGCTTCCACTCTAATGCTGGTGTGATGCTTTCCTCCAGGATTTCTTGGGCCTTCGAGAACCTGTGGATGAAGCAGCAAGCCAGTACTAGCTTTGTAGCGATCCTTGGCGTCGCTCTAATTGGCTTTTAGAGAATGCGGAACCTTTGCGACGTTACACTAAAGTAGCACTCCACCATCCTCGTGGTCGTGGTGGTGGTGATGAAGGTGAATACTGCTCGCAGTGGTTGGTCACGCTGAAAGCGGACAGCGTCATGACTAAGACGCAGGAAAAAGAAGCACTACACTATACAGGGGTGATATAAGCCGCGCTTCCTTTAGGGAGGCGACCAGGAGCAGCAGTCCGGCGTCGCACGCCAGGCGGGTTGCCATCAAAGATGATGTCATATGTAGAGATGCTGGAATCAAGGTTAAGCAGCTGCCTGCGTGCTTCGTTGTAGGTGGGACTCCCCCCCCCCCCCCCCCCCCCCCGGCAGGAGACAGGATAGCTGTTTAGCCGTACGCTTGGAGCCGGGTAGGGCAGTGGGACCAAAGTGGAAGCGGGTGGTCGGCGAGGAGAGTGATGTTCCCAGGACCCCCTCACCAACCAAAAAAATTTGTCAGACACCCCCCAGGAACTGCTCATGACACCTCTCCCCCCCCCCCCCCCCCAGAGGGGTGTCATCGCTGGCCCTGTCGAATATTCAAATCAAACCTTGATATTTACGGTGCCTACTGGTTTTCAACGCAGTGAGTAAAGCATAAAAAAAGTAACAGGAGTTGAACCTGGTTACATCGGATCATCTTGCGAGAGTACACTCTAAACTTTTTCACACCTTTAAAGGTGTGCGCTATGCACATTCAACCTGGTTGCGTAACATTGCATCTCCGGGATGACATTTTACAAAATTCGGAAAGCATTACTAAAGATCAAGTGTCAGTGGAAATCTTGCTTCCATTATGTCTTGGATATCGTAGGTACAAGCTAATGCATCGCTATCGATAATCGAGCACGCGCATGTGTCTACAATACTGTTGAACAATGTTGAGATGTTGCAAGACTGAATTTTTGGAGGATAGACAACACTCAAGTAAAGAAAATTTGTGCGAAATCGTGCTCCATTATGATGTTACCAAAATACACCTAAAAAGGCGTGCGCCATGCACGTTATGACACCTTTAGAGGTGTGAAAAGATTTAGAGTGTACGGTGGCTCTCGATAGATCACCTTTGAAATGTGTCGTAAGTGTACTTTTGAACGAGATATACACTAACGAGACCGAGTGTTTCGCTCTCCCTAAAATATTGGCTTCATGAATGGTCCCATGAATCGAATACTCTGCTCAAAACGTTCGCGATTGCTTCGTGCGTATGTTGACGCTCTGGTGAAGATGTCCTCTCGAAGAACCACAGACTCCGCGACAGCAGGTGACGCCTGGGGGCAGCGCCGACAAGTACCACGAGAAGTTAATAGGTAAAGCTTTCGAAAAATGGATCTGGAAACCAAGAAGGCTATGAAGTGGAAACATGCCTCTTCACATGAAGAGAACGGCTCTGCGTCATGTGTGCGTCCGTTTTTTCACGTTTCTCGTGACCTGTCCTCGTTTTCTGCTTTTAATGTCACACAACATTTTTACCAGAAATGAAGATGCTCACAACAGGTGGTATTTTGAGAGCAGCAAAACAATGTTCACCGTAATAAAGCGTTAATGTTTGAAAATTGAATGTCGCTACATTTAGCGAGAAACACAGTTGTTAATGGGCAAGTCTTCTAAAGCGCACCCCCTACTCCACTCTTTCAAATCCCGATTCCCTCAAAACCGAAATCCCAGGAAAAGCCACTGTGTCACCTCATACGTGACGTCATAGGATATGGTCACGTGGTAGTGACGTCATGTGAGACCGTCACCTATTATGTCGCCCCCCCACCCCCAACTGATTTGCAACAGCCCTCCTAGAAGAAAATCCTGGGAAGATCACTGGGCGAGGAGCAGGGATACAGGTAGAAGATGGTCGAATAAAACCGGCTTGACGCGGTCGCTAAATACAGTTTGATGGACTCCGTCTCCGTCGATGACGAACGTTTGGGGGACAGGGAGATGGCTCGATAAGGTGCTGCGTAAGGAGCCTGGTCGAACTTTCAAACACTTGGCGCCTGTAGGCGGACGTGAGTGGACACTGCTAGGTTGGAAGGGACGTATCGCGTGGTTGATGAAACATTCCGGGTAGGTGCGGGGCACAGGGTCCGGTATACTTGTCTGAGAAAGTTGCAGTATTCGTTGACGTCCGGGGTCGATATGAATATGTTCCTTCATTCTTGTGTGTGTGTGTGTGTGTGTGTGCTTTTTTGTCATGTTTCACCGATATAAATAGTTGGGCATTCTTCGCAAGGTTAAACAACTCTGCGTTCATCGTCAAGGGGTATCTTGTTCTTTGGATTGCTGAACGGGCTTCGAACAGTCTTCTGTGGCTGGAAACTTGTTTTTATATTCAGTTGTGGCAAAATTCGTCGTATGGGTTCTGAAACCCCTTTTACATGAGGAATTGAGAGGTAGGAACTTTGTGGAGCACCTATAATGTACAATTTTTTTTTTTTTCTGTTCTACATTCCAACGAATTCAGGGGCTTGCTCAATCGTTCTGTGTGTGATGATGAGACAATGGTGTTCTATGACCTTGTTTTGTTGTTCACCAACGTACCCCTTGACCTTGCCCTAACGACAGCACAAGAACGACTGAGCTGTGACGAGAGTCTGAGGACCGCACAAATCTTGCGGTGGACAACATTTTGGACTTGCGTAAGACATGCTTAGAGCATTCGTTTTTCCACTTGAAAGGCATAGTGTATAAGCAGACCGAATGTTGCCTCATGGGAAGTCCAGTTTCGCCAACTGTTAGCGAACTTTGTCACTGAGTATATAGCAGAATCTGCCTCAGCAGAAGCTGGACCAGGAGTGTATTTTTATCGACGATACGTGGATGACACGTTTGTCATCATTAAAAAAAAAAAAAAAAACGTCAGCACCTTTTCAGACGTTCTGAGCGCTGTCCACCCTAGCATCCGTTTCACCTACGACTACGAATAGTTGGGGAAAATTCCCTTCCAAGACGTCACGGTTCAAGGGAACCAAGATGGTGCATTGCCCACTTCAGTATTCAGGAAACCGTGTGACTCGGGTCAGGTCCTCCATTACAAACCAGACCACCCCATGGAACATAAATGGTCCGTGGTCCTGTCTATGACCTTTCGATCTTTGAACGTACCATCTACCCACCAAAAAAGAAAAACAAAGAACGAAAGAACTCGAAATTATAACGAACAATTTACGACATAGGTGTTAGCTGGAGACTTTCATCAACGGCGCCTACCACCCACCGGATGGAACGCAGAGGCCAAATGGAAGACAAAAAAAAAAAAAAAAGCAACAAGCGGCAGAAAGCTAGTATACATCTCACATCCTTATGTGGGTTTCAGAACCCATACGATGCATTTTATCACAGTTGAATATTAAAACAAGTTTCAAGCCACAGGGGATACTTCGAAAGCTATTGAGCCATCCAAAGGACAAGTGACCCCTTGACGATGAAACGGAGTTGTTTACCATATATCTTGGGAAGAATGCCCAGCTGTTTATATCGCTGAAACAGGAAAGAGAGAAAGAAAAAAGAACAAGAATGAAGGAACACAGATGGGATATCACCAAATCAACAAAAAAAAATCAAACTGAACTGAACTATGTGATCACGTGTGGCTAACCGGACACAAAGTTAACCTAGATAACCTTGATATTTTAGCACGTGAAGAACGATGGGGAGTACGCGAACAACTCGAATCTTGGTTCATCCAAAATGTACAAAAAATTAGGTCACGGAATTGCGTATTGGAAGACGTCGAGAAATGGAGGCAAATCTTCCGCAATACACTGGATCGTTGCCAGTCTCTTCGTAGATCGACAAGGATTGGAGTCACCTGACGCATTACCTTGAACTCTCTTCTTGGAAGCACTATACTCTTATCGATTTGGTCCTCGATGGCAAACGCAGTGTTCATAGTCCAGCACTTGACGTGAATAACGAGAGAGGAGCTCACCGCCTATGTTCCTTATCTACGAACTTCATTATATCATTTTCAAACGTAGGCCTTTACTGCGTAGTTTATGAACTGTATGAATAATTTAAAGTTTTTTTTTTCTTTGTTTCGCGTTAGCGCCTGTAGCTATGGGCTCCGTAGAGACGAGGACAGATGGAGAGAGGACAACAGGAAGGAGTGGCGGACAGAGAGCTAGTATGCGTCGTGGGCCGACTTCAGGGGGAGCTGTGCCGACAATTCGTCTTTCAAAATGGTGCAGTTCGACCGCAACCTATGCAATATTGGACGTTATCCGTTATCTTCCTTCCTATCTCCGTACATCATTTCGCTAGGAGTTCAACGTTTCACAATGATGATAATGATGAAGACGGGAGAAAAAGTGCGGAGGCGTGTCGCGACCAAGTCGTAGTGGCTATACCCCAGTAAACCTATGTTTAAAAAAAAGGAAATGGGAGAACGGCGCTGTACCAGAAGAATCCCGTCGGTGCAACATGCCCAAGAGCTACAGTCAAAGCAGCAGCGATGGTCACTGACTAATTCGTCAGTAGTTTAACTATAACTACTAGCTGCCTTGCGATGGAGTAGTTTAACTAGTAGTTCAATTATTTTTCAGCGGAGCAGTTAAACTACTGTAACTACTGCAATGCATTTTAACTACATCTATAACTACTTAACGTTGTCCATCAATACCAATCCCTTGTGGTGTTCTTCGACCAACCACTCTCTCTCACTCATCCCCCTTTCACTCTTACATTTTTTTTTCACTCATACACACAATCATACGACGGGATCGACGCAGGCGGCAACTGTTAAACGTGAGAGAATTCGAACCCACATATGGATCTTCGGTAATCCAGAACATGATTCGCGTACTACAGCTGGCTAACCTTTTCAGTGACGTCCAGCTTTCTTCGTTATTTCATAGGCACTTGAGGATTTGTATGGATTTGTCCTCTGTTTCAGACTGAGAACATTAGTCCTCTCATGTTCAAACTACACCGAGCCACAACTGGGAATTTTGACAGTTTATATTTAAGTCCAATAAATCAACCTCTAGATACGATACATAATTTTAATAGAACTTTCATTGACGTCAATTCGACGCTTGCGGAGTCTCGAATCTGGGGCTCGAATACGTCGTTTCCGTCAAACGGCCTGGTTGAGCGCATTTGGGAAAGCCTGTAATTATTATACCGTCAGGAAGCTTAATTCAGTTCTATCGATACCTCAGTTCATTTAAAGTTCTACCGGACGAGTGAATTTCGATCTTTATGATCAAAGCGAATGCAGTACTGAAAAGCAGTTCATGAATTTAAACTTGTTATACAGAGTTTGTAGCTCAAAGACTGACACAGACAGATTGAAAGAAAGAATTACGTTGCATTGCATTTGTTCGGGAACGGTTTGCGTCGAGAAACGAAAGTGAAGCGAGAGATTATATGTTATCACGCCAAAGAAGGAAAGACCCGAAAACGACGTACGCCAAGAGATATCGGAAAGACTAGAGTCGATAAGGTAACACCGCGTATTACCTCTCGTCACGAGTGATTTCATGAAGTGTTTACGTCACTGAGTCGTGACTTCTGAGAAAACCGGGGGGCAAAGATTTAATCAGATAACAGCAGTACATCTTCATATAAGCGGACAAGCGCCGAAACTCATTGCTGGGCGAGCAATCAGTGGCGGAGAGATGTGGCTGTCCAACATCCACTGGGGTGAGTTCGCATAACTTAATCACATTTATCTCGCCTATTCTTTCTTCACTGTTTGTCTTCTTATATTCTGACAATTCATTCATTCGCGGAATACTTTTACGTCGTGAGAACGTTACCTTTAAAGTTACGCTTGTATACTTTACTTCCACATCTGTGCTTTCAAGCTTACGGTACCTTAGACACACTTAGGTTCCTCCCCGGGGTGGGCCTATAGCGATGATGCGATAGGGTAAGGTGGTCTATGTTGAAGGCAGTCGAACTATTTCGTTATTAGCGGCCAGCATAATCGCCTAAATTATACTATAGTTTGTTAACTGAATCGACAAACCTTTGGGAAACGATCCACAACTTACTGTGGTGCTAAACCCGATATTTGTTTCGTACGAACCAAACATGACATACTATACGTAAGTTCATCAACTTACCCTACCCTATGGGTATGGGTAAGGACATAACAGAATTAATGCCCGGTTTAAATTTTGTCTTTTGTGTGGGTCAGCCGAAAAGTCGGAGACGAGTATAGTGCACGTGGAAACACAGGGTAGTGACACAGCACCATAACGGCGAGGTCATTTTTTATTAGCCGAGGAGCAGAAATGAGCAAATTGAAAGTACAATGCTCGAGAAAGTTTCAAATGGGACAAAAAAAAAAGGCCCCCCTTTTCTCGACCACATCTGCAAAACAGCGACGGACGTCTTTCTAAAAAGCCACTTGCAGAATCGCAACACGTTACTTCAAAGCACAGGCAACGACAGCGTTCACCCTGGTGTCACAGGCGAGAAAAATTATTGCTAAGAAAATGCCATGCGAAAACCCAAACTGTCTTCAACTTGTCCCCCCGCCTTCAAGCAGCCCCACTTTACCCTGTTCGGCGACCCAAATCCCGGATTGTACCGATACCGTGCTTGAAGGACGGACCCGCAGGCCAAGTCCACAGACAAACTACTATTTACATTTATTTATAACGTATGACGGCACGTCGGCAACCGACAATCCACCTCAGTGGTCAAGAAGCGTCGCGTTTTAACGGAAAGGCCACATCTTCTTCACCAATCGGAGTATTAGAAACTAATGTTAAGGTTTACAGGTGAACGTGGGCTCATAAGGGAAAACTTTCACTTTCACTCATAGCTTTCTCCGAAGTGGGTAACAAAGGCTTACTAGTTCGGCTAACCCGCCTGTCACGATTGCCAGCCGAGAGTCCGGAGTTAGAAAGGGACTAAGGCTCCGGAAGACCTCGAAATCCCCGTAATCCCAATGGACGATTTCAGAAAATCCCAGAGTGCTTAGCGTCGCTTTGAACTGTGGGAGTTTACTAATACGAAAGAAACAGGTGGCCTCCACACTGCTCCGATTTCTCCCGCACCGGTCCATTGTCCACGACGTGTCGAGGTCAGCGAACGCGAAATGTGAAGGATTATTCTCGTTCCCTCACTCAGCAAGCGCCCAGGATGCAATGCGTGCGCAAAGAGCACTGGGATTTTCCGGACTGATCTACTGAGGGATCCATAAGCGGATGTCGTTCTTCAAAAGAGTCCTTGACGTGTTCAGCCAACAGATACACATTGAGCGTTAATTAACAGTAAAGTTATATGATCGCTCGGCTACTTGCCTAACAGACACAGACAATTTTTCGTGGATTATTATTATTATTTTTTTTTTTTTTCAGTCTCTGCACATTTCCAGGATTGAGTGATCTTCGTCAAGCAACATCGTGCATACCTGCCCTTGCCAACAACATCTTCATTTCGAACTTCGGAGATCATGCTATAGCGCCTTTGCTGGAAACGTCTCCACGATACGGCAACAGAACAGTGCAACTTTAAAGGTAACTTTCATTAAAGATTCCTCACATGCCTTTTTTTTTTCTTTCTCACATCACATCACTTCACATCATTCCTCAGAACCGACTGTTTTGAAATAACCTCGCTATATCTCTCTAAACCTCCCACCAGCCTAATCATATGCAACAGTGGGAAGAATGGCGTTTTGCGGGGTGTTACAAGCCTACCAACTGTAACTATGTGGTGCTACTGTAGAAATACTATAGTAAAGTATTTACAACAGCAGTAATTGCACAATTACAGCAGATAGGAGGGGTGCGGTACACTCGGCATAGCAAAGGCGTTATGTGCCATTGCTCCTTTCCCCCCCCTGTGTTCTAGTTGTAAAGTAATGATCGAAAACTGACACTCAAAATGAACGCTACTATATGGACATCCGCAAAATGGCATGCTTCGTACATGCACGTGAACGTGACGGTTACGAATGTCGGCACAGTTCCCTCTGAAGTGGGCCTAGGACGCGAACGTAGGCAAGTATACGCATAGGAGAATGCGCGCACACCTATTGGCTGGCGCTGCGGCAACCCGAAAACCTGCGGCAACCCGAAAACCTGCGGCGGCCAGAAACGGACAGAGTTGCCACCGCACCATCGCGGCAAGCATTGCGGCCAGTACTTGTTTCCACACTGCAAGGGGAAGTGAATTATTGCGAAGGGAAGGTGCAAGGAGCGCGAAAGCGGTGCTGCAGTACCCTACACTGTTAAAACAGAACTTCACCACATAGCACGCTCATAGCCAACTATCATTGCAAATGATATCATTCTGTGATTGATTTGTTGATAATGGCGCCTATCTGGGCCACATTATCTTGTCCCAGATAACCGCCTCACCCCTGTTTTGAACAAATGAGGATCACAGAATGATATTATTCGGAATGATGGTTGGCTAGGAGCGTGCTATGTAGTGAAGTTCTGTTTCCGACATATATGTCGGCACAGTTCCCTTTGAAGTCGGCCCAGGACGCACATTCCCCCAGGGCATCAGTCGTGACGTTGCCCACATACGTGAGGCCGACAACGACAAGCCCTATCACCACCACCACCACCACCACCATCTGTTTTAACAGTGTAGTGTCAAACTGCTACCAGTGCACTCTTAAAAATGAACTTCACCGCGTAGCAGGCTCCTAGCCAACCATAATCTCAAATGATATCGTTGTCTGCGCTGATTTGTTGAAAAGGAGAGGCGTACGCCTTTTTTGTGACACTATGCTGTTCACAAGTGTCACAGAAAAGGCGTACGCCTCCGGTTTTCAACAAATCATGGTAGATAACGACATCATTCGTGGCAATGGTTGGCGCAGAGCGTGCTATGCGGCGAAGTTCATTTTTAAGAGCATACTTGGTCAATGCGCGCTGCACACACGCGCCGAACAAAACTCCACACGGAACGAAGGCTGGCCACAGAACTTTCACCACTGCAACACTGTCTGTACTACGAGAAGTGGTTCATCTCAAACGTTCTTTGCTCTTTACATCTGCACTTCGCAATAATTCAGTTCGCATTGCTAAACACACAATGGTCGCCATGTTGACCGCAGTAGCGACTGCGTCCGTTTCTGGCTCCCGCAGATTTTCAGGCTGCAGCAACGCCAACCAATGGGGATGAAGCGCGTTCTCCTATGCATATACTAGCCTACGTCACGGAATGTGGCGCAAAGGACGCCTACGGAAAAAAAAAAAAAAAAAGAACATGTCGGTATTGTAAAAATTCGCCTAATGACAAGCAATCCTAGGTACCCGCTCGACCTCCGTGCCTGAATACGGGACAAGTACCTCGCAGCCTGAAACTTTTGCGCCGAGAAGGGGGTACTGTCCCTCAGCCCCCTCCGGTGGATTGAAAACTCTCCGCCCATGACTCTCCAAAAACTGTCCGCCATGTACGCGTATTTGTATTCGCCGAGTGTAGGTGTCCTGGGGTATAGCCAGTCCGATTCTGTCGCGACTAGCATCCTCATCTTTTTTCATTAACCCATTATCGCCATCACTTTCTTTGAGAACAAAGTAAAATTTAGCACGTCAAACATGTTCCTTCCCTTTGTAGATGTCGCGATGTTAACGCAGTAGAGGAACTCTTACACTGTTAAAACAGAACTTCACCACATAGCACGCTCCTAACCAACCATCATACCAAATGATATCATTCTGTGTCATGATTTGTTCAAAACAGGGGGGAGGCGCCTATCTGGGACAAGATAATCTGTCCCAGATAGACGCCTCCTCTCATTTTCAACAAATCAATGCATAGTATGATATCATTCGGAATGATGGTTGGCTAGGAGCGTGCTATGTGGTGAAGTTCTGTTTTAACAGTGTACACTATCACGTTGTCTTCAAATGTATATATCTCAAGAGCGCCGCAGCTGAGGATCTACTAGTCACGCCCTCTTATTATGCTGCCCTATCAACTCAATTAACCAATCAATTTATTTCATTCATTCATATAATACATAGAAGGAGCTGAAGGAACCAAAGGGAAAATATACAGGGTGTCTCACGTAGCGTGTCAACATATTATGCTTCTCGGAGCGCTCTGGCGGGATGCGAAAGGCGAGCGGAATTTTGCCGCGGCCCGAAATGGGATATTTTCCCAATTTTTTGCCTCTCCTTACTTTTGTACCACGAAATGAGTTTTTTCGTGGTGGACTGCACTCGACCCTTGTTTCCCGAATTTGTCGGAAAAAAATGTTAGGCTGACTAGGCAATTTCCGGACTTTAATTCGGAAAATTAAATCTCGACAGACGACAGACGAAGAACGACATCCGGTTTCGCAGCAAACACGCTCTGCGCCGATCACTATGCCGATGCATACAGTTATCGCTTCTGATTCGAGGAGAGAGAGGGCATTATACGCCTTTTTTCGGCAATTCAAATTGCCACAAAGGGGCGTGCGCCTCCCATTTTCAACAAATCAGGAAAGCGAAAGTATCATTCTGCATGGTGGCTGGTTCCAAGCGTCGTTCGTCGCGGAAGGACCGGAAGTCGTCACGACAGCGGAAGTTGTGATGGGGGATTGTTTATGTTTACCCCCGAGAATGTCTATACCCTCTATACCCTTTCTCTACTATCTAAAGTTTAAAATTTAACCTCGCTGAATGCGCTTCTTTTTGGGTTCCTTCTTCAAGGTCACCTTGAAGCTTGATTCTACATCATCAGAAACCTTCGCAAATCACACGTATTTTCGCGGCAACGTGGAACTGCAGGAACGGAATTGAAGCCGTTGCTCAAGAGGCCGTCTCAGAGACCTCGCCTAAAAAAGCATTCTTGAAAGGTAAACTCCACGCTCTAAAAAAAAGTGAACTTCACCGAAGAGCATGCTCTGCGCCAACCATTGCTACAAATGAGAGAGGGGAGCGTATGCCTTTTTCTGTCAATTTTTATATATGATAATTGCCACAAAAAGGCGTTCGGCTCCCTCTATCTTCGAATCAGAAGCGATAACCCTACCGTACATAGCAATAGTTAGCGTGCTATGCGGTGAGGTTCACTTTTTACAGTACCGATAAGTTTTCTTCAAAAATGGGCCAGTTGCGATATTACATAGCACGCCAACTTCAAGAGTACAAGCGTTCGGCGTAGATCCAGAAGGAATATGTGGTCATCGTCTTGATATCAGTTCATTGCGACCCCGGTTTACTATAGGTTTAAGAACGAGGACAACTTCTACGTTTTTGTCAACGACCTCGTTATATTGTATCCAACATTCTAACTTGCTACAGTAAGAGTACAGTGGGAGGAGGAGGTGCCTATGCATGTCCCAGATAGGCATCTCTCCGTGGTTTGAACAAATCACCACACTGAATGATATAATCCGGAATGGTAGTTGGCTGGGTGAACTTCTGTTTCAACTGGGCAATACACCACGTGCAAGCAAACACAAAAATTCCTGCATCTCTAACTCGAAGGCCCGTGATATGCTTGGCAAAACTCGTGCTCGTCAGCATGATCGCTCGTACTCCATGCATGTTGAGTTGAGCATAAGAGAGCATGTTCATGACTGAGTTTCCGTTGACGTATGAAGCCTAATGGCATGATAAGAGTATTTGGTACAAGAAGCTTCCCAATGAAGGTCAGTGAGGGATCCCTGATCCTTTTCTTGTTCTCTCCTTCTTTCCTTTCCTTCCTTTGCTTCCTTTCCTTTCTTGTTCTCCTTTTTCTTGTTCTTCTGCGCTGGGCAGTTCTTCTGGACTATCTGAATGTTAGAGCAAGAGGAACTGTATACCCCTCCCTCTCCTGTGCCGCCATCTTTGCCCTCCCAGAGCGGCAAACAGTGAGCAAGCTAATCACACCGTCCCCTTTAGATAATATTCGGGTTGGTAAAATTAATCTAACGATGTCCTCCATCCTTATAGATGCCTTGCGAAGCAACAAATTGCCATTCTTCATTCATATTGCAATCGTTTCATTACAGGCCTGAAACGCATCTTCAGCACAATGGCTACATCTACATCAGTTAAAAAGAATATGCAGGAAGAGATGTCACCCAAATGGAAGGACATACGTGAAAAAATGCATCAGGCGATAGACGACAGGGACCATCTTCAAGTACAGCAATGCCTCCATATTGTGGCTCATCTCAGGTTATGGTTACATCCAAGTACAGGTGAATCAGCCATGTACAGAGCAGTCCAAGAGCGCGCATTCTACATTTATAAACTGCTTCTGTCATACAATTGTGACTTCAGAAATAGGGAAGAGAGAAAATGCTTGGAGCGTATGAACAAGACCGAGAAATCAGAACTTCAGCGACAACAATTCTTCGTGACGACATATGAAGACTATTATCTAAGGTATCTCGAATCTCGGACGCGTAGTACTAGGGACTTCCTAACAAGTGTCAACCAAATGTACCAAGCACTGGACAACATCGAGTTAATTCAGCCTATTCTAAAAGTAGTGGCCACCGCCTGTCATCTATGTATTCAATTCGACTTCGAGAAGGACGACGTCCAGTGCATGACGGGCTGTTCAGGAACATCCACTCTCGGAATGACAAACTGGGAAAAGGAAAAACTTTTTATAGCAGCCAAACAAGCAAAAACAGTTGATGCACATCATGTTGTGTTGGGGACGATCGCACATGAGCTTTGCCATCTCGCTCTTCATTTGGTGTATAAGAATGACGGAAAGCCCTACCATAGGCTTGATGTCCAGACACAAGGCAGGTACCAAAAGATCATAGAAGCTATGAGGCAGAGGAAGAAAGATGAAATAATCGACCTTGCCTTCGGCTACAACAAAGAGGAAGAGGAAGTAATAGTTCGCATCCCGCATATTCTTGCTCACCATGGCTCCCATGGACACAGTATCGTTCAGACCCAAGCACCAGAACTGTACGAGTTTTTCGAGCGCAAGATTATTCCAGATATGATGACTCACATACAGACGTTTCGCCCAGGAAAAGATGCAGAAATGATTAAAGAACAAAATGCCAGGCTCGGAAAGGCGTACCAAACAGATGAACTCAATTTATCATTCGATGTTCCATTGCAGCCAAATCGCTTAAAAGATGTACCATTTTTAATTTTGACAGCTCCCAGTTTGCCATTGTTAGAGGTACTCGTTCATGACGCCATCAAATCAACTGGGCAGCCGTACTTATTCTTCGAAGCATCCCAGTGGGATGAAAGTCTAACTGATGTCTTCCTGTTCAACAAGTGCAACTTTGTTCTTCTAACTTACAATGACCAAAGCGCGTTTAAAAGATACTTGAACTTTTTGAGCGAACTTTCGAGCGTAGTCGGTACAAGGGTAATAATTCTTACCGACAAGAAGAACAAAGAAGAGATTCTGAATGAAGTGCAGAGGGACGGTTTCTTTGGAATTGACAAGAATAACTACGAGGATGAAATATCTGAGGCCTGCTTTGAAAATGTAACAGAAAAGAACAAGAAAGACCTTCGAAATGACTCGCACATACACTTTCAAGGTACTGATCATAAGATACCATTTAGTGAAGTAATGAGTGTTGAAGATTTCTCAAAATTCAGCGACTTGGAGACATTTTTAAAGTTATGTAAATCAAGGTACGTGGAAATAGGACCAGACGTTAGCGAATTGGCCCAAGGTGTCAATAAGTACTACGTCAAGCGGTACTTTGAACGTGAACGTCGAACGAAAGCTAGAAAGTCTTCCATTTATAATTTTCTGATATCCATATGGGACATTCCGACACCTTTTGAAGAGCGTGAAGAGCTTGACGAGGTATGCAGGTGCTGTGGTGAGAATGACGAAGAATGCCTCATCAATACATCGGATAAAGTTGTCGCTATTTGTGCCGCCCCGGGAATGGGAAAGAGCGCTTTGGCAGCGTGGCTTTCAACAGAGATCAAGAAAAGGGATGCGAAGCGATGGGTACTACACGTGAATCTTCCACAGAGAATTGGACTTGTGAGTGCAAAAACTGACGTGACTGACCTCCAACAATTGGCCATTCTCTGCGGTGTGAAAGAAGAACGACCGGATATCGGTTGGTTTCAACAGAGCGTGGTAACTGGAACACCATTCGAGACTGTTATAATATTTGATGCCTTTGACGAAATTCAAAAAGAACGTCGTGCGTACATAGTCGAGCTCATTAACAGCTTAAAGCAATCCAAAGTTTCAAGGATATACCTGATGAGCCGTACAATGCTGCAGCCCATGATAGAGGATGCTGTCAACACCATTCCCCTGAAAATGACTTCTTTTTCACGTGACGATATTGTCCCATTCCTGGAAAACTTCTGGAGAGCAAATGGATTGGTTCACGTCTCTGATGACGTATTACACTCAGCTGCTATGGAAACCGTAAATTCATACAAGGAAATTGGCACAGCCTTGAACAATCCTCTTGTCATTCGAATGATTGCTGAATTGGAACAAGGTTCAATTGATCGACAAAACTGCGAGCTGGATTTGGAGTCGGAAGCTGGGAGTATAACAACTTCCCAAGACAAGAGAGTATCAGCACGAAAAGGAAATACCAGTCGAAGAAGTCGAAGTACTTTCGACGTCTACAAGTTGTTCGCAGATTACAAATACAAATTATACTTACGAGAAAAACTACAGCAGGACCCCAATTCTTATCTTACAGCTGTCCAATGCCAAAACGAAACGATAGAAAAAGAGTTCTACCACAAGCTAAGCCTCCTTGCAGTGAGAGCTATTTTTGTCGACGATCTGAAACACATACTAACGCCAGAAGAACTTCAAGAAGGGAAACTTCTCTTGGAAGATGTGACTGAGGGCAGCTTGGGACATGGTCTCTTGGACGGAGTCCACGACGGCATTCCTACTTTCATCCACATGGCGTTTGCCGAATTCTTTGCAGCTCATTTTTTGTATGAGAAAACAAAACGTGAAAATGTCTTCCTGTCACCTACGGGATACCAGAGACAGCACGAGCGAGACTTTCAAGGCGTGACTGTATTGTTTCTGCTTTACGAAAAATATGGCTACAGGCAAGTTCGAAAATTTTTTGATAGTTTCGTGGCATCTTCTTGTCCCGTACATTCCGCCATTATTGATGAAGATGCTTCCGCTCTAAGTTGTATCACCGAAGAAGACTTGTGCAAACGCGACGAGTTCGGGCGAACGATACTGCACGTTGCAGTGTTGTATCCAAACCCTGACATCCTAAAAATACTCCCAATTAGCGAGTCGCTCATGACGAAAGATAAGTTTGACATGACCCCCTTCATGTACCTGAATACAATATTAGCGCATGCGCTAAAGCTGGAGATAGGTTCTGTAATCAGAAGCAGAATAAAGCTGCGCATGTTAGACGTATTCTGTGCCAGGTTGTCCGATGCGAAGGTCGAGTGGGCGAAAGAAATTCCGACTGTCTACGAGAACGTCAAGAACGAAAAGACCATGCGTAAATCTGTGCTGTATCATGCCGTGGATGGTAACCTCTGTTCCTTGTTACGTCTTCTCCTGAGCCAATTGTGCAGGAAGTGGAATGAACGGTATCACGGTATCGGAAGTCTGCTTCGTGTAGACGTCGACAGCATTAGGGATGACAAGAAGAACACTCTGTTGTTCTATGCAAACTCAGTGGCCGTTTTGGAGCTCCTCTTACCTTACAGCGACGTGCGAACTGTGAACGGGCGTGGCCAAGGTGTGCTGCATTACCATGTGGAAAAATTCCGCGAAAAATCATATTTCCCGAACTGGCAAGGCTACCTCAGAGAGTACAAGTTTCCATTTGACGTGTTCGAATTCATTTACCTCCGTTCCTCTGTGGTAGATGTTCCTGACCATTGCGGGAATACTCTGTTGTACTCGAGTCTAGAAACAGGATGTAAAGAACTAGTGAAGCTTGTGCTTCTCCGATCACGGATCGATATGTGTAAGATGTATAGATTTGATCTTATCCTATTTCGTGGGGAATTAGCGAACAGCTTTACAGATATCATCGACCTACTTCTTCCTCATTCACCCACATATCAGCGTCCGTTCCATGACGCATGGTCACGAAATCGGTTATGGCCGTGGGCATACGATCCCCTCATTGTTCCCTTAGTCAGCCTTTATTTTTCGACCAAAAAGTTATGTCGAGAAACGAATGATAAGGTCGTAGGCGGAAAGTTGCCGGTTGGATATGTTGACCTATTACCTTATGTGGAGACCAGCGACGCAGATGACTATGTTAGAATGTTCAGGGACTCGATCAGTTTGTGGGACTTCAGAGACATAAGTGTGTCTGAGCTCAAATTGTTGCTTTTGCGTTTCATCAACTCACCTTCGTATCTGCACACACATGGACGTCGAGTTCTGCATCGCTGTATTGAATCTGGTGACAAGGACGCGATTAAGCTGCTGCTTCCACATTCGTACATCGATGCCACAGACTATGATGTAATGTCAGATTGCGTACGATGCTGTAAATACCCGCAGAGGCGGCTGGAAGTGACACGGTTGCTTTGGCAGTGGATGACAAGTGAACACATAATGCAGCCTGAAGAGATAGGCCTGTTTCACTAGCCTATTACGGCTTCCTTATTTGATTTGGATATTCCCGAAGAAATCACCATGTGTTACGAGGAATCCGAATAAAGATCCTGGTTATAACAGTTGTAACACTCTTCCCTCGTCATTGCCGTATCATGACTGACAACTTTACAATATACCTAACGAGACCTCTTTTTTTCTTTTCTTCCTCACATAATTGGACGACTTTCCCTCTTCCTGTAAAGTACTTTTAAAGGAGTAGAGAGCGCCATCCAAAATGTTTTCTGCTTAATACGTCTGATGAGAGTATTGTCTGTCTGTCTGTCGAATGCTACAAAAAGTTTTGATGTACGTGCAATTTCGCGACCCATAAAAAGGATAAATCAACAAAAAAGAGGAAAGAAAAAGAAAACGCACACGCTTTCAAACTCGGGGGTGTAACGAGGAGGAAAAGGACAATGCGCACGTGACCGATGATGTCAGCGCATTCCCATTCACTGGCTAGTCGAGGTCAGCGCCTGTCTTTTAATGCCTGAGCATTAGGTGTGTCAAAATGGGAAAATCTGTATGTATGTGTGTGTGTCCGTGTATGAGACGATGAAACCTCACCGAGGCAGAGGTATAAGGGGTCATGTAAAGGGGAGGCAGGAAGGTAAATGTAAATTGAGGTAAATGCTTTGAAATGAAACTGGTCGAAGGTATGTAAGGAGGTAGGAGAACCTGAACGTAATTAGAAGTAATTGAAAACAAAGCAAGAACACTGAGTATAAAGGCAATGAATATACAGTGAACCCCCGTTAATATGACCCCCGATAATCTGACATACACGCTTTACGGCTATACTCCCGGGACACGATGCAGTGCAACCTCTGCAAATTCACCCCGGTAATATGACAATTCCACATTATGACCAAAATTTTCGGGAACGACCATGGTCATAGTAATGAGGGTTCACTGTAATATATATGTAATTAGGGAACGATTAAATGAAATTAGGGATTCACGAAGGCAACTGCACGTTACCGGAGGTAATGAAATGTAATTAAAGGTAACTAATGTCAAAGCGGAATTGGATTAATTAAGGCAAGCAACGCAGTTAAAGGGAATTAAACGAAATCTTGAAGATTACTTCAGGTGGCCTTCGGTAATTCAAGGGTAATTCAAAGTAATTGAGGCTATTTAAAGACTAATTAAATAGATTCAGATATAGTAACTGAAAGTGTCAAATCGAGAGCCAAATATAAGCCGAAGATGGACAACCGGTCAAGTCAGGTTAGGCCGGAAGTTGAGAACCGGAAGACGAGTGGGACGGGTAGTGGATACCGGAAGTCAAGTATAGACGGGAAGCGGAAAACCGGAAGTCGGTTTTAGACGGGAAGTGGATAACTGGAAGTTGAGTTTAGACCGGTTGCGGATATCCGTATGTCATGTATAGAGCAGTGAAGGCGCTTATTACTAACACATTTCTCTCGCATTTATTGTAAAATCACCACCGATATTTTTTTTTCTTTTTGCCTCGAGGGCTTTCTTGTTTTACAGCCGTTAAACCGCCTCCCTCGGGGGGATTCGTGATTGAAAGGGTGACCATGCGCATGGAGGATTGCATTGTCCCACCGTAGTTACCCTGGGAGCTGTGCTTCTTCAGAGCCCTAAACAGCTCACTGGCAGACGATAGCTGTGTAGCAGACGACATTTCTCTCAACCAGTCAGCAAGCGTTGGCAGTATGACGTCAGCGCAAGGACAGGGGATGGTAATGCTCTCCATCAATGTATAGCGCACGGTCGCTTTTTGCGGCGCCCGAGGCCATGTTACACGTACTTATACAGTGCCCAGAACAAGAACACTCAAGGGAAAGGCTGTCTCAGGCACTTGAAACACTGTGCAAAAGACCATTCTCTTACTGCAAGGTAATCGGAAGATGGCCTACAAGGGAAGAAGACATGAAGGCACTCAAGGCATTGTGTGTCGATCTAGAAGAAAGCGGTATATACTGCCGCTACTAGCAGCCACACATACCATAAACCGCAAGACCACCTAAATGAAATGAAGCTGCAGGCGCCCCTAGGGCAGCCACCCTGATCCAAGTCTTTCCCCCATTTCTTTTTCTTTTTTCTTAGTTAATTACTAATACTACTACTACTACTTTTGCGGCGCACATTAAATTCCTTTTCTGCGGTAACTTTGTCTCTGCGTGCTAAGTTACTTCTCATGGTGCATCTTAGTGGTCTGCTTAACAGTTATTCAGAAAGAAAATAAGGAGTTGAAATTCATTTCTGCGCTGCTTCAAAACACAGGCTGATCCCAGCGACATGACTGGGGATATATGAGGAAATCCCATCCATGTGCACAACGTAGCCTCAGCGTGTCCCTACAATGAAGAAATGAGGCACTCATCTACGTCTCAGAAAGGTTCCATGGATGTCTTCTAATAATGTGAATGGGATGTGAGCGAGTGAACAAGATGTGCGGAAAAGATTCATCTGCTCGTAAACCCTACCCCGTCTGTGCTGTCCCTTTGACTGTGTACTATATTGTAAAGTCCACAACCGTGTCTGACACATTCTTTTTTAGGAACATGAAAAATTTCAAAGTTTATTGCTCCTCATCACAACAACACAAATTATATTCTGATCATGAGGTGGGGAGACCTATACTATACCCCATACCCCACACTATACCCCATAGCCAGGGGGTCTAATATGATTTATAACGATGATTAGCAATGACGATGATGAGAGATAACAGTGATGATCGAAGTGGCGATGGCGATCCTGACCATGAGTGGTGGGAATGTCCCAGGGCGCTGTCGGGGTCACAATGAGTCCTTTAGGTCAGTCGCCTCAAAAGACCCAACTACATGACGTAAGGCCGGCCTGGAGTGGGTCGCGGTGTCCCAAAGGGCCGATGATGCACGATAAGTTGAAGGGTGGTAGGCTGTGATTGCAGTGTATGCCTCTCGTTGATATAAGTCTGATAGCGGAGGAGTATGCGCTCTGCGTTGGCAAGTAAGCTCGGACGTAGCCTATGGATGAGCGACTTCACGGGACGAGGAAGCTTAGCAGGCAGCCTGTATGACAGCGTTAGGTCTACACTTCGCAAAGGGGACCTGGTTGGAATGTCGCGTTGCCACTGTAGGGTAGATCAGGAATCAGACAAATGCTTGAGGGGGAATCTTCTGTCCCTTCTGGAAAGTATAAAGGGCGTAGAAGGCAGCTGTTGATGTACAGCGGCAGCGTCGGCCTCGTGGTTCCGAGATATTCCACAATACCCTGGAACCCACTGAAAGGCAACGGAGTCAGAACGTTCTTGTAAAGATTCAAGGGCGCACAGGATATCTATCACCACTGAAGATAGGGAACCGCGGATGCCCACGTTTTTAATGCACAAGGGAGCTGGTTTGGATTGGGTATAAATTACTCGTGGCCGAGATTCACAGTCTGCCGCGTATGTCTAGAATAGCAGGATAGCACAAAACTCAGCGGATGTCGATGAGGTGCGGTGAGACAGACGACACCCACGTGTAACGGACTCTGATGGAATGGCAAAGGCTGAAGATGAAGTGCCTCTTGAAGACGATCCATCCATGTGTACAGCGGTACCGTTGCAGTATTGAGTCTGAATGAAGCGAAGCGTAAATTTTCTAAGGATAACATCAGGATAGCTTTTTCTGTTGTTCTTGAGGCCGGGTATAGAGACAGTGACAAGAGACGATGGCACCATGGAGGCACACTTTTGGTGCAGTCAGATCCACTATGAATTGGGGAATATGAGGTCTGGATGATGTTACAGAACAATAAACTGTCGCGTTCCGTCTAGCGTGAAGCTTGCGAATCATGGGGTGACGTTTCAGAAAGCGTATAAAGTGGCATAAAATACGTCTGTTTCAGTCCATAGAAGAGCCGTATCGATGGCATAAGACTAGACATTTGAGTAACTGTCGTCTGGCAGCAATTAGGCTGTCCTTTATTAAAGCTCCAAGAAGTCACGCTATCGGTTAGTGCAAACAATCTTGAAAATTTTGAACGGTTCTTTTGAGCACGATAAAAGCATGACAGCTGCCATGTTTTTTATCGTATTCAGAAGCCGCTCAATTCAAACGGCGCCCTTGCCCGCTTCAAACCAGGTTGTTCAAATTGATTCAATAAAGGGAAGTAACTGGGGACAAAACGGAACTGTCAAAAAAGGCATAGCACGTCAACAGGAATTTCGTCAAACGACAGTGTTATGTGAGGTTGATTTACAAACAGGAGAACGGTATACTGCTCTGCACAGTTTTACGTTCTCAACAATGCATGCAATGTTCATTGACCGGAAAGCGTGACCCATCCGTGAAGTAGTCCTGAAAACAAAAAAAAATAAAAATTCACCACAGCGACGCAACAGGACCCAAAATGTGGCTACACTCTTAGAAATGAACTTCACCACATAGCACGCTCCTAGCCAACCATCATCCCGAATGACAACGTTCTCGCCCCTGATTTGTTGAAAACGGGAGGCGGAGCCTATTTTGTGGCCATTATGTACGGCACAGAATAGGCTCCTCCTCCCGTTTTCAAGAAATCAGGGGCGAGAACGTTGCCATTCGGGATGATGGTTGGCTAGGAACGTGCTATGTGGTGAAGTTCATTTCTAAGAGTGTAGCCACATTTTCGGTCTTGTCAGTCGTGACGTTGCCCACCTACGTGAGGCCGACAACGGCAAGCCCTATCACCACCTCCACCACCACCATCATTTTTAAGAGTGTACGCGACGACGATAAAAGCTTTGTACGACGACAGCGTGGGTAAGCCAAGCTAAAAGCACTAAAGGTGTGCGCTTGACAAAACTGAAAGAACTGCAAAGCCTTTCCTTCGCAAAGCTGAGATGACGGCGTCCTTATAAATACCCTTGCAATAGAAGGCAATGCAAAAAGTTCTTGCCTTCACCATGTCAGGTATGGCATCCGAACACAGGTCAGTAATTTTTCCATAAAACACTGACAGTTAGACTGAGAAACAAGCTCAGTCATATAGTTTGCCATTGGCACTCTCTACACGTCTTCATGCTTTCTGCTGCCGAAATGGCGGCTACTAAATATTCTCCGCACCACATGATTCATGTCATTCAGGTCCACTCTCCTCGGTAGCTCAGTCGGTACCGTGCTGGCTTGCTGAGCCCAAGATCGCGGGTTCGATCCTTGCCGAGGGCGATAGCAATGTGGGGGAGAGTAAACATAGCTTCCAGCACCGTGTGTCGGAGATCTGCGGTGCAAGTCAAAAGAACCCCAGGTGGTCTTCCGCAGTGCTACCCCAAGCAGCACAATGTACTGAAAGTCGAGTGCAATAGGGGTGGACGGTATGTGTCTTATCAATGTTCTTTAGTTTCACGAGTCTGTTCGAGGCCTTCCACCTACCCGTCCACCCCTATTGCACTCGACTTTCAGTACATTTTGCTGCTTGGGACACTGCGCAGAAAAAAATCTTTCACGTACATTACCATTACTATTTTATGCAGGACCATTTCTCTGCTCGGAACTGTTCTATGCTTCCGTGGGTTGAGAACGAAATTTCTACATGGAGTGGAGTATCGCCCCTACACTCTTAAAAATGAACTTCAGCGCATAGCAGGCTCCTAGCCAACCATCATCTCGAATGATATCGTTATCTGCCCTGATTTGTTGAAAACGGTAGGCGTACGCCTTTTTTGTGACAATTATGAACAGCATAAGTGTCACAAAAAAGGCGTACGCCTCCCGTTTTCAACAAATCAGGGCAGATAACGATATCATTCGAGATTATGGTTGGCTAGGAGCGTGCTATGCGGTGAAGTTCATTTTTAAGAGTGTAGCGAAGACATTCCCCAATCAGTATCATAAAATAAAGTCTTCGTTTTTTTTTGCTACATGCGTAGCCTGTGTCAAACCTAATTCCATACCTAAAGTACGCGAGTGCGGTCTCAGTGCCTGTTATAATAATCGAATGAAGGATACGCGAAATACGCGACGTGTTTTTGTCTGAAGAAGGAAGAAAAATACCCAAAGGGAGCGGCCTTTTCAGGGACTCCCTTCTTTCTTCGTTCATTGGCCTTAGACACGTGAGCCTTTTGTGTGTTTATCTTTTCTTCTGTGCTCCAGTCTCAGAACCTCAATTTCCAACGTTTTCGTTGTTTCCGAAGCCGAGATGGAGCGTACACTCTTAAAAATGAACTTCACCGCATAGCACGCTCCTAGCCAACCACAATCTCGAATGATATCGTTATCTGCCCGTATTTGTTGAAAAGGGGGAGGCGTACGCCTTTTTGTGACACTTATGCTGTTCATAATTGTCACAAAAAAGGCGTACGCCTCCCGTTTTTAGCAAATCAGGGCAGATAACGATACCATTCGAGATGATGGTTGGCTAGGAGCGTGCTATGCGGTGAAGTTCATTTTTAAGTGTGTACACTCTTAAAAATGAACTTCACCACATAGCACGCTCGTAGCCAACCATCACCCCGAATGACAACGTTCTCGCCCTAGATTTGTTGAAAACGGGAGGAGGAGCCTATTTTGTGCCATGCATGATGAGCACAAAATAAGCTCCTCCTCCCATTTTCAACAAATCAGGGTCGAGAACGTTGTCATTCGGGGTGATGGTTGGCTACAAGCGTGCTATGTGGTGAAGTTCATTTCTAAGAGTGTAGAAATAAGCGAACGTGTCTATTTTCCGACAAGTGACACCAAATGCATACGGCGACAAAGGGAGTTGAGGAAAGGAAATGGCGGGGACTAAGACAAGGGGGCGTCTTCGCTTCTAAGCCTTCATCTCTGCATACGCATATTTCACTCGTGCGGCTTGTGTGGCGTGCATACATATCCAGAAGCCGAAGCATGTGGGGGCTGCTGCAAAACATTGGGGGAATATAAAAGTCCTCAACCTGTGCCCGACTTGCCTACACAGTATCCTCCACGGATGCGGAGCTGCTCGGACAGCTCTGCGGCATGTCGCTGGAATCTGTGCCTGATGCGTGGGTCGTCCGCACAGACAGCAAGACGTCTTTGCCGCTCCTGTGAGCATACGACCCGAGCGTCGTGAATGATCTGCGTACCAGGGTACTTCAGGAGTACGCCAAACTCTCCTCGGTCGGCCACCGTATCTGCCTTCAGTGGGTAACTGGGCATACAGGGCGACACGGGAACACCTGTGCTGACGCGGCTGCGAGACGCACCGCGCTGGATGCGGCCACGCCGGTGCCCCAACGGTCGCTCCCGGTGACTGCGTGTCGCCTGCTTATACAGTGTCTCTGCTGTGACGGCACCCGCCAGTTTGTTGTAGACGCCATCCGACCTAATGCGTTCCTGCAGTCCATCGACCCCTCACTGGAGTTTGTCATCGGCTGCCGCTGTTCCCGCGAGGAGGAGTCCCTTTTACATCGTCTTCGGCTGAACGTTGTCCTCACCCGTTTACTCCTGTTCAGAATGGGCCGTGTCTCATCTCCCACTTGCCCCTGCTGCGCCGTAGAAGACGATATCTCTCATCAGCTCCTCCACTGTCAGCGTCATCACCATCAGAGGGCCGTGCTCTGGCAACATCTCTCAGAGCTTGGGTGCACGGACGGACGGACAGACGTTTCTCTCGCAACACTCCTTGGCCCTGTGCAGCGAGCCAACCAGTAGAGAGTCACAAAAGCGGTGCTCCGCTTTCTGCGTAACACGGGCCTCCTGGGCTCCCTGTGAGCCGATTGTCTTTTTCAATTTTTATTGTTTTCATTTATTAATTTATCTTTTTGTTATTTCCATTTGTCTTGTTTATTTTTCCTTTCTTTTTTCTTTTTTTAGGTAATAGCAAGCCGGCGTGCTGCATAGCTGACCTTTCGCTTTCTTTCTTATTTTTTTCTACCAATAAATTCCCCCTCACCCTGTAGGAGGACACTGCAACCGGCAGCACAATGACTTGGTCAATTGTCATTTCAGCTCTCAAAATGCAAGGTTCAATGCTTTTTTTTAAATATTGTTTCCTTCATTGGTAATTAATAATCATTTTAAATCACAATGTGTGATTGCATTACACGACGAACACTCTGCAAGACAGACATGCTTTCATTTTTACATTTTGCATTTTTTTAATTGGTCACATGGATTACATTGCTGCATATCACAGTCGTATAAAAATGAAGGCTTACATCGTGTTTCATTCTCATTAATTTTCTTCATAATCTTTTTTAAACATGTTGTATTTCAAAAAGCAGCAATGAATGCCCAGAAATGTATAACCTCTGTTGGCTTGTACTTTTTTCCCCTGAAATTATTTAGCCTCCTATACCCGAAGGTTAGTACCGGAACACCACACTAGGCGGGTGATCTTGGATCAGTCAGTGTATAATACTATTTTGCATAATCACAGCACAGCTGACTGATTACCTCTATGCATGTAACTGCAAATTATAACATCTGATTAGCACTTAACCTATGGGACTTTATGGTTTCAGAGCATTTGTCAAGAATGCCCACTAAGGTTTTGCCAAAAGAGCGAGACACAGATACTAAACAGTGACATGCAAAGTGATACAAATAAATTTGTCGACGTACCTGATGAGTACTTGAAGTGCTTTGCCTAGTACTTTGTACTTTACTTGAAGTACTAATGACACCAGGTACTTGGTACTTTACTTTAAGTATAATTTTCAGGTACTTTGCCCGTTAGTGACGCGTTGTCGCCCGATCCAAACACCGGCGCCAACCGTGACCGTGTTGGTAGGAGTCACGCAAAGTAACTTGCAGCGATCTTGACTCTTGCTCCGCTTAACGACGTCTCTCGATTGGAGGGTTGATGGCAAGGGCATACAAGGCGGGGGAGGGAGCCCTTTCACCATCACCACCACCGCGGGGGAGGGAGGGCATCCTTGTCGAACACCACTCGTAACGTCAAATAAAGACGATAGGCCACCAGCTATACGGAAACGACACTTTGTGCCTTTGTATAGGATCTCGACAAAGTGCGCCCAACCCTCGACGAAACCGTATGCCATTGTGTTGATCGAAGGAAGCCACAACTTCTACGCGTGAGGACATAATCCAATTAGGCACAGGATCTACGGAGCTAGTCGAAGCTTCTAATCCACCGAACACGTATAGAGCTGGTAAAGAAGATCCACCAATGGATTTTCCCTTTCCCTAAGGATCTTCTTTCCCTTTGGATCTTTTTACCTGAAATCAACCGGTAATCCACAAGATGTCCATTCGCGTCTTGCAGCATGACACCTTTTCGGTGACTTCCTAACTGTAGAAGAAAGAACAAATTTTTGTGGTGAAGTGGCTATTACAACTCAGTAGCGTCGCTGTGGTGCTCTAGATGATCTGGATCACATTCTTCTTCACTGTCCACACTTTCACGAACTTTGCACTTTCCGGGTCTATCAGGCGGCCAGACTCTCGCCCTTTCTCAAGATCAAAACTGCTTGGTCCCTGGCCAAATCCAGCCCACCAACGCCCTGACCTCGAAGCTCTTTTGACGTTTTTGGACGCAATAGGACTTAATCCTTACAAAATAATCATTCCCCACATCACCACCAGCGATCGTGTACAGTATCGCCCCTGGCGATGGAGCTTGCCATTGCTCATCTTAAAAATAACATCGTCGTCGTTGTTGTCTCTGTAGCAGTGTACTTAACCTCTAATAGGATTAAAATGTACAACAAATGTGTCTTCGTAAGAGTGTCCTGACGGAGAAGTCACTGAACGGAAATAAAAGGTGTCCGTGAAGGGCAAGACGGATCATTACTGGAAAGGGTAGAGTGATGCGTTCATTCCTGAAGCAGTCCTCGCAAATTCTTCACCATTTCCTTTCTACTATAAAATACAATTGCAGGAGACGCTTTGCTCCTAGCTGGTCGAGCATACTCGATTGCGTTATTCTCTCGTTTTGAGGCTTGTGAAGTAAGACGGTCCTTTCGGGGACCATCGCAAGACAGTCCCTTCAAGACAGTGGCCTTCGGACACGACCTTGTTCCCCTCCAGCTACGAAGTTCAACTCTACCGAATTGATGGCGCTGTCGAACACTATATGACGTCATTTGCTTACAAACAAGAAGTCTATTACGCGGTGAAATTGTAACACCCGCTTCTTGGTGGTGGTGGTGATGGTGAAAGGGCTTGCCGTTGTCGGCCTCACGTATGTGGGCAACGTCACGACTGACGCCCTGGGGAAATGTGCGTCCTGGGCCGACTTCTAGGGGAACTGTGCCGACATATGTCTGAAAGCGTCTGAGGCTAAACCCAGGAAAAACCCCAGACAGCACAGCCGGCACCGGGATTCGAACCCGGGTACCTCCCAGTCTCGACGTGACATGGCTAGCACGCTAACCACTGAGCCACGGGAGCTGGTCGCTGCTTCCTCTTTCGTCCCGTGGCAAGACGCCTGTGACGTATCCTCCCCCTCTCCCCATGTTTTCCCATGTCACTCGGCTCCAAAGGTGCGTGTCTTCCCACTTTGCCTATTCCCATTTCGCCTAATGCTTTTTAGCTGATTATCTCGCCATCTCCCTTAGGAGGTACCCCAACTTCCGACTCAAGGGGGGTCCCATTTGGGGTATGCTGCAGACAGTCCCAATTCACTTACTGATCCATGTCACGTGAAGAAAGAAGGCGGTCCACTGGCGTGCTGCCAAAAGTCACCTTTGCATCTTCACATAACTGTATGAACTTGTTTGGTTTTAGTCAAGCGTAACATTGTGTTAAATGCATTTTTTAGTACTTCTTAAAAAGCAAATGCCAGGTATATGTTAGTCTTTGTCGGAAAGTCAAGGTTAATGAGGTCTGTCACAAGTCACATGCACCATGTCACGACCACCTGGTTGGTCACGGCATACCCTTCGCCGAGCCTTCGTGTACCCTCCGCCCGTTGCATGAGTAGGGTTATGTTTTTGTTTCCTTTATATTTTGAAGTGAGCAAAAATCCAGAAGGCTGCTTTTTTTTGTTAAAAATTCAATTCTCCGAGCCGCACGAAAGACCTGTGTCCCTGCTAGTGATTTTGCAAAGTCGAAGCAGGTCCATTTCCATGTCCATTCTCTATGGAAACTTATCCCTTTTTTTCAGTTAAACATTCATTCATGAAACAATAAAAACATCTTACTCGATAATAATCGGTTCAGTTTATTATTAGTGGAATTGCACACACCTTCGTTTACCAATATAAAGGGTCCTTGTTTTGGCCAAGGTTGTCGTGGGACGAACGCACTCATTCCTTGCAGACGTCACTATCGGGGCAGGGCATGTAAGCAACGCCCACTTTTCGACAGTCCAGTTTCGCCTAATGAGATTGTACAGCAGTCATGCCTCCCGCCTCTTTAATCCCATAACGCGGAGTATACGAAATGGGATGTAACCCTAAGGCGCACAAACGCTGCGCGTGACGTCGTGTGCCGACGCTTTCTCAACGGCGTCGTGGTTCGCTCTCCTTACATCTCTTCCGTACTCTCAACCTAGGCCGCCACGCTTTTCGTTGCCTGTTTCCGCTGCGTTCGTTTCTGCTGCTCGTTCGTTTTTTCGAAGCAGTTTAAAAAGCAAACAGAGAAACTTCTAAGCTCACAGCACCGCTGAGTAAGCTGTCAGATTAATTCGATTACACCCACAAACACGCAAAGGTTTACTAACTCGCCATGAGTGTAATGTCTTTCTTACTGCTTTTACTTGACAGTGCTACACTAGCACATTTCTATTTCCCAATAAATGCTCCATGTAACGTAGACAGACACCTTTGTTTTTAGGGAGGGAAATCTTGCACAGGACCACACTTTGATTTTGACAAATGTGATTCAGCCCCTGTGTGGCACTTGCATTTTTTGCTCGTGATAGGGTCTCCTCAGGATGTCCAAACCTCGATGTCCCAGGAGAGTTTCAAGGGGACGTAAAGATATCTAGGCTTCAGTGTCGCTCCAACAATCTCACATGGAGTCATCCGTACGTCTTCGTGCTGACAGGAACCAACATCTACAGAGTGTTCCAGAAAACGCGTCATTAAATCATAATAAAAAAAACTTCACCCCTGGAATCATGCGGTCAACGCCATTTGTGAATGTCATCTGACTTTGGGTTTATGAGGTCATATTTTACAAACTGGACTCGAAAACTGGCCAAGTAAGGGTCGCATTTTTACCGCACCCATGTGCAGCGCGTGCCGAATTTATTGAGGTTCATGTTAATAGACCTCTACCCGAAACGTCATCGTGACCTTGGTAGACAGACCGAAACCGAAAAAAAAAAACGGAAGGAGGCTGGATTCCACGAATGGGCACTCGTCCGCTGCCCTCATGTAATACCTCATTGGGGTAATTTGAGGTATATACATCAATAAACTTCGCGAGCAACCAACAAATTATTCTCCATTGTACATTCCAGAAACTGGATTTATGACGATATTTTTCAGGCAAAGGGACTGTTCGTGTTAGTAAATTACGCGAATCAGCAATGCACAATGTCCACGATACAACGACACGATTTAAAGACACTCAAATATACACAAATATATTCTATACATTTACAAAACGCATCGTTCGCTTGCACTACGCCGCAATTAAATGTTATATACTACTAGAAACCGGCGCTAAAATTTACGAAATCTTAGCGCATTTGTTTAAATCGAACCACCTCCAGGACAGGACACCACAGCTAGCACTGACCCGTTTAGCTCGTAACAAGGAAACGATAATTATCAGTGAGGAGACTCCATTGTAGGGTGGAACCGTCAACGTATAGTATGGGGAGTGACGTTCTCCTAGATCCCGCACGTTTCGCATATAGCGCTCTAACTGTGGCGCACACTGTAAATGCCGTGAGCTAAGAGGGCCATGGCTTCGATTATGGCCACTGTGCCCGCGACGACGGCATAGAAATCTTCGTGCGACTTCACCAGGGCAACGATTCCGACGAGTAGAAAAAGCAGGTATCCGGCGCAGTAGTACTGCGCGGCAACCAGGAAGGGCAGCTCTTCGAAAACATCCCCGGTTACGCCGTTAGCACGGGATCCGGATGCCATCCCATTTACGAAGAACATGCAGCCCAGAGTGCCGTACGTGGTGGCCAGGCTGTAGAGCAGCATATAGGCGTCCCAGTAACAGTCGCGTAGGCTCAGGGCCAGCAGGATAGCGCCGGCTCCGAGGATCTCCAGTAAACCCAATGAACCTTAAGGAACAGAGGTGATTGAGGAGGAAGACAAAGTATGCAATGCTCTGTCTTCCTGAATTTAAAAGTTATGGCGTCAGGGGTATGTTTCGATGATACAACTTCGTACTCCACCGCAGCACTATTATTTACAGCACTATCATTTCCCCCGGTCATACACGTCACAAGATCTATTGCGAATTACTTATAACTGAAAGAGACTTGCGTAACCAACTGCAGTTTCCTGTTGATTAGATTTCGTACCTTTGTAAGTGCATTCAGAAGAGGAAAACCGGGGGTGAAATCCTCCTCCACCTTTATGTAAGGTTCCCGTGGAGACTCTTCCGAAATATTCTTCTGGCTACTTTGCTTACGTTAGCAGGATACGTAGATGTCCTATAGACTCTTTTCATCTGACGTCACTGTCGCAGACGGCATAGCCTTTCCCCCTGCTTGTGGCAGCCATATTTTTGTGCATGGCGCGTGCACGCTACCAGCTTTAACTGTGGTGCGAGCGCGTGCGAAAACAAAAGTATGGCGGACGGGATGAGGTCAGTGAAAAGGGTCTATAGCAACAGTTTTCTGTAATCCAAGAGAAGCCTATTCTAACCCAATTCTAAGCCAAAATCCAGTTCTAATCCAACACAGACCAGTTCTAAGTTATACGATTGGTCGCCATTAGCTCCGCCCACTTCACGTTGATTGTCCCATACTAGGTTTACTGATCGTTAATTGGTTGACCGTAGCTCCGCTCCTTTATGCTAATTACTTGGCTTGACTCCGCCCACTTCACGTTTATTGGCCCATGCTAAGCTTACTGATCATTGATTGGTTGAGCGTAGCGCTTTATGCCAGCTTGCCCACTTCACGCTGATTGGTGTATGCTGAACGCTGAGCACAGCTCCGCCCCTTTATGCTAATTAACCGGCTCTGCTGATTGGTCCATTCTAAGCCTACTGATCACTCTGCACAATCTAAGCTCACTAAATGGCTGACTAAGCCCTCAATCAGCCAATCAGTAGATTGTGTTGGATTAGAACTGGATTTTCGCTTATAATTGGATTAGAATAGGCTTCTGTTGGATTAGAGAAAACTCTTGGCTATATGACCTCTACGTATACTCCTTACGTTGCTGGTAAAACGTTGTATATTTGTCACAAAGGTGAAAAGAGAGCATGGGGTTAAAGTGATCTAATTTTCATGCAGTCCAATTACGCGCGATATCCTGAAGGTCTCTCCTGGTGAAGTATCTCCACGATAGACGAGATCAGAAAATCCCAGTGCTGTTTGAGCATGCATTGTGCCCTGGGCGCTTGCTGAGAATCCTTCACATTTCACTTTCGCTTACCTTGACACGTCATGGACAATGGGAGATATCGATACACGAGATATGGGACAAATGGAGATAGGGAAGAAATCGGAACAGTTTGGAGGCCACCTATTTCTTTCGTATGAGCAAGCTCCCACAGTTCAAAGCGGCGCTAAGCACTCTGGGGTTTTCTGCAGTCGTCTATCGCTACACGCACGGTGTGACGTAAAATTAGAACGTAAAGTTGTTACATTAGGACTGAAGACGAAAAAGCAGGAGGCGTGGCCTTTCTTTCACCTTATTGGTGACAGGTGACATTCGTTCTTGGCAGCTCTCGCCGACGTCGTGAAAAAAGTTCGGCGTGAATTATTTTCTTGGCTACGTCTCTCCTCTCGCAACGCCGGAAATGCGCTTCTATTTCCGCCGCCCGCTCACGACGTCGCGTCGGGCGTCGCTAGGCGAGAACTGGCCCTAAGGGCGTGGCGCTGTCGGCCATCTTCGAATTCTGTCGTCTGCTAAACCACATGAACTTCGACATGCAGGTCAACGAGGGCACTCCTACCGTTGCGGTGCTGATATAGTTGTGCAATCCACTGCTAGGTGGCAAATTCCGAGCGCTCGGGAAAGCGTCACGTGAACATGAGAGATTGCTTCACTTTGACCAAGTGAACATGACTGCTTAGGATCTGGCAAAAAACAAGTTACCACGAAATGACCACCTGAATTCGGCATTTGTTCGTGCCACTTGGAGTCACTAAATAAGCTTCGCTTCAGAGTATCGACACTGAGGTCCAAGGGAGAGCAGGAGTGACATCTTTCTGCACGACACTGGTACCATCCCCAACTGAGGATCAAAGAGGACTAACATAATGCTCGCTGTGGCATAGAGAAACGTGTATTAATTTTGTGCGATAATCGATGTATTGTGCACCAGAGCCGTTTATAGAGAGAGTTTGGCCATTGGGAGGAGCCTAACTGAAAGCGCGTCATGCGACGTCACGGCAGAACGACCTCCCTCGTCGTTCTCTATTGTTATCCAGCCGTCAACAGGTCGCAGACGCCATATTGATGCTGATCGTTGTTTACAATCCAAGGAGGGAACACACGTGCGTACTTCTTGCTTCGAAAGCCTTTCGAACCTTGAACTCTTTGTTTGGCAACAAAGCCCCACTTATCACTGGCGCCAGTGGGTCATAATCCGATTATTCCTGTAGACTGCATTGAACACGGCCACGAAGGAGTCGACCAGCTGGCGGACAGCATCAATATGGCGCGGACTAGATGGCTGATAAGCGGATTCCGCTCGGATTCAGGCTTTTTGGGCGGCGCAACGACGACTCTGACGTCGAAAATAAGCTCCTCCCATGAGGCGGCAAAAGATCAAAGAATGGCCAAACTCTCCCTATAAATGGCTCTGTTGTCCACCAGAGCGTCCCAAAGATGTCAAGGTGAGCTCAAGGCCGTCACCTGCTGCTTGTAAACGAAAGGAATATTTCATCCGCGCACGATAGATGGCTCGTGGCAAGTGCGCAGTGCGTTTCGGAAGCGTGGCGTGGAAACAAGATGGCGCATGCTCGCTCTTGCAACTCAGTGTCGATACTCTGAAGCGTAGCTTATTTAGTGACTCTAGCGCCACTGATGCCGCCACTGCTGCCAGCGATAAATGGGCTTGACGACGACGCCAGTTAAAGTTCCATTCCCGAATCTGACTTGCTGATCCTGATGGCTATGTAATCGACACATAGGCATCCTTCGTTTTAGATCCAGTGCTGCCCGCATGTCAAAGTCTTTTTTCCCGTGCTTGACGAGCAAAGTGAAGTTGACGACCACATTGACAGTGTTGCCCACAATTTTCGTTTGAAAAATAGTGCAACTGGAACGAAAAGTGTGGCATAAAGGTACGGAGGGTACAGGCGCGAACATATGAAGTTGTACCTCTACTGATTTACGGTAGCTCTGAACGATACTATAGACTCGACTGTATAACATCGTCTACAGGCATTTTTGGGTGTTAATAAATTGAACTGAACTCGAAATGACCCCCCATGAGGAGGCAATCATTGAAGTGTTCCTCGAGTACAACACCGTAGAGCCCACTTTCCTTGAAGCCCAGTGAAACCTCAAGTGAGGAAGAGCTCCTTTCCTCCCCTCACTGGAGTCTGGGAGGGTGTCGAGGATAGTTTACGAATACGACCGTAAGACTCACTTTACTCCGAGGTTGTCCTGCGTTGGAAGGTTGTCAGCACTTACCCGATACACTGCGATAGTAGTTTTTGTTGATGAGAGCCGTTACTTTGGAAAACGGTGAGGCGCTGCGCTTTCCAGGTGTTGATGGTTGTGTTACTGGAACCGGAGGAGATGCTGCAGGTGAAACCGTCCTGATCGATGGAGTTCTAGAGATGTGAGTTCGTGCTGTTATTTCGTGCTCCGTCGATGGTTCGTTCGTTGATATTCTGGTGCTCGTTTTCGACTCTGCCCGTTTGGGCTTCGGGGATGGCGATTCAATCATCTTGATCAGGCTATGCACTACCTCGCTGTCTCTCCTTTCGTCGATGCTCTTAGCTCGTTTCTTCGGGGGCGCTGTTTCACCTTCGCTTTTGCTGGCTTTCTTTTCGCCGGAAGTCTCCTGCTGTTTGCCTGCACCCTTGGAAGCTGGTTCCGGACTCTTGCCGGCTCCCTCGTCTTTCTTACTGTCGCTCTTATCGTGTTTGGACGCACTTGTTTCCTCCTCGCCTTTGCCCGCCTTCTTTTCGCTGCTGGTCTCGTGTTGCTTGTCCATATGGATCAAAGCAGGTTGGGGGCTCTTGCCGGCTCCCTTGTCTTTCTTGGCGTCACTTTTGCTCTCTTTAATGGCCCCTTTTTCGTCTTCACCTTTCCCCGCTTTCTTTTCGCCGCCGGTGTCATCGGGCTTCTTGACGGGGATCGAAGCAGGCTGAGGACTTTTGTCTTTCTTGGCGTCGCCTTTATCTCCTTTACTGGCATCTTTGTGATCCACGTGGTCTTCGCTCTTCGTCTTTTCTCCACCACTTTTTCCCTCTACTTTTTCCTTCTTCTCTGTGTCCTCTTTCACACCCGCGAATTTGGGGCCTTTCCCTAATGCAAGCGTGTCGTCCGTGCCTTTTTTTACTTCTTTTTTTTCGCTACTCTTCTCTTCCTTTTTCTTTTCCCCCGTGTGATCATCTTTCTTGTCACTTCCCTTATCAGCACCCTTATCACCTTTGTCCTCATCCTCCTTTGGCTTCCCATCTTTGGGCTTTTTGTCTTTCCCTTTTAAGCCGATGCTGTCCCTGCGAGCTATCTGAAACTGCGGGACGAAACCGAAACGTTCTCGTAAGACACTGGGCACTCGCTGCGAATACGCTCGCGTACTCGCTGCTAACGGGAGACCGAGGTCTAGGTAACCTTGCAAGGCACTTGCATGAAAGTTTGCACTAGTCTATAAGTACAGATCCTGACAAAAGTTCACAAAACACCGGAGTGGTGTATATAGTCATCTGAACGACACCTTTGCTGCAAACATGAGCAGATAAGACATAGAAACATGTGACAGGGTACTCCATGGGTCTCTCAGCAAGTGTGGCCACTCCCGTTCGCCGCTGTCGCTCCGATCAAGAAATACGTCGCTCTGGTGTTCCGTAAATACTACTGACATGCCTCGGCGAAGGATGCTCATGAGCATGCTCACTGTGCTCACTCATACTCATTGAGGCCAATCAGCTGACCATATGAGTGAGCTGAAATTATGCTCAGTCTTAGTGAGCTGTGCATGAGCGGCTCGGATTCGTTCACGGGCACAGAGTGAGCGACTACGTGCGAGCAAATGAGCATGGATGAGCGACTCGAGCGTTCGTGAGCGAGCACCATTTTTCAGACTCATTACCAAAAGTGAGCAGGTGCACGTCTCACTTCACCATCACACAGTCCCACTGCCACCTAATCCCTATCACATCAGCTCAACTCTCCTTGCGTGGACTTTGCTTCCTTGGCAACAGAGGGATAACTGAGACCAGATAGTAAACGCGTATCTGAGCGGCGGATACGAGCGCGGACGAGCGAGCGTGAACACCCCAAGAGCTGAGCTGCAGGTCTGTAAACAAAGGCTCTGCCGACAATGAACATCGATAAAGCGGGGGTCGCACGTGCTGACCTCTCCTCTGTCCACTGGTTGGAATTAGAGTCACTAAATAAGCTACGCTTCAGAGTATCGACACTGAGGCAAAAAGAGCCGCCATGTTGTTTCGGATGACCTCCAGCCCCACCTCTATTTTGGCAGTAGAAATAGATGAAGGTGAAGTTCAGCAGTGGAAGAAGACAACACTTCGAAGAGCGCTAAATGGATGGCGCTGGAGGTCATCCGAAACAACATGGCGGCTCAGTGTCGATACTCTGAAGCGTAGCTTATTTAGTGACTCTAGTTGGAATATCGCCGCGTGATCGACCTAAAGGTGGCGACACTGCCGCCTTTTTAGTGTGGATATAACACGCCAATTGGTGTTCAGAGCTCATGGTTCTTTCCCGTAATTCTTGAGTCTATTCACCGGAAGATGGCTTGTGCCGCGATGGTACGATACTTGTTGCTTCCCCAATGTTCCACCTGAACGCGGAATAAAAGTGTAAAGGCAGGCGACGCCAGGATGCTATCCACACTACGATAGTTCATCGTTTCTCCGCAGCACGCAGACACCGTTCGAACTTGGAGCGATCTGTGATGATGTTCATCGCACACCGTGCAGCCAACAATGTCCGTTCGAGCTAGCTTTGATCCACTCAGGGGACATTGCCGGCACACGCAGAGCGGCTCGAGATTTCAGATAAGAGTGTCGTGTCGAAGGCTGTCCATGAATCCCAGTACCCAGTAAACCACAACCGTCTATTAGACATACCACAAAAATCCAAACATATAAGACATTTGGGATGTCTAGTAGACATCCGGATATGTGGAATGAATGTACTATGGATCGTCGGAAGCTCATCCATAACTGTATAAATGGATGTCCTCTGGATGTAACAGCTGGACATTTGTCACATCCAGTGGACGTGCTTGTGAGGCATTGCGACGTCTAATATACGTTCAGTCGATGTTCCTACCGGATTAACATACGATAATATAGACGTACGTATACGAAACGTTGTTTCGACCAGGGTGTCGGAGCGAACCGAAAACCGCAACCGAAAACCGAACAAAAAACCGCTATTTTGGTGCGAACCGGAACGGAATCGAAACCGTATGTTTTTTTCGCTCAGGAGGGAAACCGAAAAATATATTTAACGGTTTTCGGTCCAAGGTAAAACTTCGCCGATTTGGACTACAGGTAGGCGAATGAAACAGACATCGTGTGCTCTGAAGTCATGTCATGGATACTATACGAGGGCTACGGTTACGGTGGAATGTATGTCGGTATACCCTTAGGCTCCCTTAGGCTCCCTTAGGCTCCCTTTGCAATGGTTTATCGTTCGCGCACGCACAGAGACTTAGAGGTACATGTGACTCTCTACCAATGTGCCGTAGTGTTCGTTTTAATTTGATCCCTCAAACTCTCCTCAACTAAACAGCGACCCAAGGGGGCTGCATAACGGCTTCTCTATCGGTAATGTCGCGCAGCGCGTCCCTTGTTTGAGAGCAGGTAAGTTGAATACATTTACGTATACGCGTGGGCAAGCCCGTGTGAAGTGGCAACTCTTTTGTGGACAGGACACGAAGAAAATAAAACGGAGCCGTCGAGCGCGTTTGTGAGTGAAGGTGTTCCTAGATTTGCGTCGTACTCGTGCGGTGGTGCTTGCTGACTAGACAGTAGCAACAGACATTCGAATGGGACGCGATCGCTCCAACCCAGCAAGAAAGTACTTTACGTATGACATCACGACAAACAAGTCCGTTTGTAGCATGCGCTTCAAGAAAGGAGAAAGCCTATTTGGACAGACAGTCACCTACAGGAACCAGGAGCTACCAATTTCACAGCTGCCTATTCATATTAAATACCATGTATGCGGAATAAACGGGTTTACATTTTGTAACATTGATCTTTTTTTTGTGTGTGTGTGGGGATGAATATTCCCAGCAGAAGCGGAACCGGTTAAAAACCGGTATGAACCGTTATTTTTTTGCTCCGGAGCAGAACCGGTACCGGATCGTTTATGATGTAACCGGAACGAAAAACGTTTCGGTTCGACACCCTGGTTTCGACTATCAATTCAATAGTAATTTTTACGTATAGCGCTAGAAGAATGCGAATCTATCTTGCGAGAACGTGAGAAATTGGAGAACGAGTAAAAGCAAGTTTTTTCATTTGTTCGCGTCCTGCTCTCTGCAAAGTATCTACGTTCCACCAACACAGGAAACCCGTCAGTTTGACGGCTCCAGTCAGTAGGTAACCTCATCATAGACAATAGCCTGAATTACAAGCACAATATTTGTCAGGAAGGAATATCAGAAATGTTAGCGGGCAATTTGACTCATTGGAGACGTACATATTAATTGCAGAAACACATCCACGTCACCGTTACAAACGTTTTCGGCCCCCACTACACCTAACAAACATCCCGCAACTATTGATATTTAGTACAGTCGGACCTCGTTTTATGAACCCTCGATATACGAATTCCCTCAACTTACGAACGGCTGCACAGGGAACCAAACTTTTTCCGTGTATCTTGACCTCGTTTTACGAACCCTCGATATCCGAACTATGAACGGATTATTAGGGAACGGACCCAAAGTAGCCAAGCTATTCTGACCTCGATATACGAACGGGCGTTATGAATGTACAGAGGGCAGGCCAATGGACAGGAGGATAATGAAAGTTCCTCAGTACATGTTGCCAAGGTCAAACATACAATGTCCCAAAGTCGCTACGTTCCACAAACATGATTCACCATTTCGTGAAAAATAATTTGGGCGTTTACAGCCGAACGGTTGTGAGTTTGGACCAGGTCTCCGAGATGGAAACATCTTGCCGTTCCAAGAGAAGGTGTTCAGTCCTGACAGGCCGGTGACAAGCGTGATATTTGCCGTTGGAAACAGTCTCATCCGCGCGCGATACGGTACTTTGAGGACCGGGTGGATGAGTCAAGTGTCAGACTTCTGTCATCTCTTCTAAACAGGATAGACCATGCAGAAAGTATGGTGCAAAGCACAATTACGCAGTATTTTCAAAAATAAAACTTATTCAAATCGATTTCCTGTGTTTTTGTGAGGTATCTGTGCACTGCTCTCCTCGGACCTCGATTTACGAATACCTCGATTTACGAACGATTTTCTCAGAAACGAAGGGTGTTCGTAAAGCGAGGTTTGACTGTATATGTTGCATCCAGTACGCCAATAGAAACTGAGAAATGCCCAAGCCGTGTCAGGTGGGGTACGGCGACGGCTACGGCGTTTGCGCTATTCATGCACACAAAATAGATGAAAAAGCAGATTTGCAATCCGGTCGATATATTAATCCTGTAGGAACATCGACAGGACGTTAGTTAGACGTCGCAATGCCTCACAAGCACGTCCAATAGATGTGACAAATGTCCAGCTGTTATATCCAGAGGATATCCATTTATACAGTCATGAATGAGCTTCCGACGATCCATAGTACATCCATTCCACGGTAGCTGGACATATCCGGATGTCTACTAGACATCCAAAATATCCACGGCGTACCATCCTCGGGATGTCCATTAGACGTTTGTGGTTTACTAGGAGGGAGGACTCCTCGCCCGACCAAAGAATAAAGATGTCATCTAAGAATCTAAAATAGAGGAGGGTTTTAACGGGAAAAGACTGAATGGCTGCCCTCTCAAAATAGCCCATGAAAATGTTCGCGTAGCTAGGGGATAGATGCCAAGATGGCAACCTCCAAATCAGGCTTAGAAAGGCCGTGTCACTCCTGTAAATGTGCTTCAGATAGTGTTATTCGAATGCATATAACTTATGTTCCAGACCTGACAATTTCAATCTTACATTTTTATATGCGGGATATAGGCTTATTCCACTTCCACTTTTGAACGCGCTCAGTAATTTTTGAAGGACGACGGAAACGAAAATAGGCTGCAAAGCTATTTGCCTCATATTGCAATGTGTACCAAAACAAACCGGAATTCGACTTAGATTTGCGTATATTAGTTGAAACGCCGCCACAATCGCGATATAAAATTCGGCCGTGGAGCACTCTGAGCCCCTGGTGAGCGTCGCCGCGCCGCCGTAGCAGACCACGGAAGTGACGCACGGTGGCTCTCCTGTTGGAGTTCCTGACTTTCATTTCGCTTCATTTCATTTGGTGTTTCGGCGTACATCTAATTCCTGCTACGGGGAAAGAACGGAGACGAAGAAGCATGTACGAACCCATCTCTCATAGGATATATTGTCTTCAGACTTCCACGAGATCTCCGAATCAAACATCTTCAGGCGTTATTCAGAATTCGCCGTGTTTGTGCAGGGCAGCCGCACATGGAGCGCGATAGATATTTGACGTCACGCGCTCCTCAGATTTTCCCGCAATGCTTGGCGCGCTCCATGGGCGATCGTGTCGAGTGGGCGGCCCAGCGCTGTCGTAATCGTCAGAAATATGACCATCCGCACAGCGTACTTGCAAAATACTAGTGGCACCATAATTTTACATAATATTTACACCTTGTTCGGTCCCCATTTTGCAATGGACAAATTTCGTTTCCGTTGTCCTTTAAAACCCGTACGCCCCTCTACGGAACGACGTCCACCATTCCGATACGTTGTTCACATAAATCCACATAAGGTGAAAGATGAAAGTCACTGAAAAGGTTATCACACATCGAACCCACATCTTCTGGGTTACCGGTCCAGGGCTCTACCAATTCAGCTAAGCTAACACACCTTCTCAGCCATTTCCAGGGTGCGTCATCTGAAGGGACAAACCAGTCACTCTCTCTCACTCAACCTCCTTTCACTCTTACATTTTGCTCACTCATACACCCATTCATACGGCAGGGATCGACGCAAGCGGCAACTCTTGAACATGAGAGAACTGATGTTCTGAGCCTGGAACAACATAGAAGGGACAAATATACATACAAAGCTATGTATTTGTCCCTTCTATGTTGTTCCAGGCTCAGAACATCAGTTCTCTCATGCCCTCATAAGGTGACAAGTTTATGTTATGTAATTTGACAACATTTCACCTTGACTGGAACGCTTTCGTGCTCGTCCTCCTCATCCTCATTTTCCAATATGAACATAGATCTCTTCCTGGGCTTGGATCCATCCTTCCCGCCGTCTTTAGAACCGTCCATGACCGACGCTCCTGCCTTTTTCGTCCGATGACACAAGAACAGAACCGCACGAGAAAATCGTCTTCTTCTTCTTCATCCGAGGAGATGATGGCCGTGAGCCACTAAAGGGAGATTGGCCAGGAAAATCGTCTTCTTTCGTCTTGTACTTCGTCAAAGCAAAAGATGGCCATGAGCCAATCTTTTAATATTTGCACGTGCTGATCGGCAGCTGTCGCGTGTAGCCGCCGACGTGCCTAACGACAGATGTCGCCAACTGTATCTCTGCCACAGAGCCATTTATAGGGAGAGTTTGCCCATTCTTTAATCTTTTGCCGCCTCATGGGAGGAGCTTATTTCGACGTCAGAGTCGTCGTTGCGCCGCCCAAAAAGCCTGAATCCGAGCGGAATCCGCTTATCAGCCATCTAGTCAGAACCATATCTATGCTGTCCGCCAGCTGGTCGAGGTTGCGTGTTGAATGCATTCTACAGGAATAACCGGCCTATGACCAGTGATAAGGGGGGCTTTGTTGCCAAACAGAGAGAGTTGAAGGACGAAAGGCTTTCGAGCAAGAAGTACGCGCGTGTCTTCTCTCCTTGGGTTATAAACAACGATCAGCATCAATATGGCGTCTGCGACCAAGGTTGACGGCTGGATAACAATAGAGCACGACCAGGGCGGTCGCTCAGCCGTGACGTCGCATGACGCGCTTTAAGTTAGGCTCCTCCCAATGGCCATACTCTCCCTATAAACGGCTCTGCTCTGCCACAGTGCCGTATATTAAAAGGGAGTCTGGCCATTAATGGGACCTGCCTATACCTGAGGCTCCACCCACTTTTTGAGGTATCTAGCCAATCACAGGTCGAAATACAGTTGTCTATTATTACATCCATCCAGTACTTATACCTCACCCTTATTTACTGCGTGCCACCATTTTGGAGAAACTCGATTGATTTGGATTGAAATGGATATCACTGGTGACAGACCAAAACGAGGATTTTGCGCCCACTTTTATCAACGCCATCTGCGTGGACAGAGGCATGCTGGGAAGGCTCAGAACTACAGAAATGGTTGCTGGAGGAAATGATTGGCCAGGATGGCGGTACAACCGCTTCTTCGTAGCAGACGATAGCCGGTATGAAGTTTTATATCACGTAAGTACATTGAATCAAAAATGAGCAAAGATATATGTATAAATAAAATGAAATTATATATCCAATATCCTACGTATAAGGGTCGTCCTTCTTGCTATTTTCCTGGTATTACGATCTTAACTAGGCCTAACTTTAGCGACGAAACATCCCATTTTCACGTAAATAATGATGGCGGAGCGAAAGTTGCAGCTGATTTTGCAGATGCGTACATGAGGATATAGCCGTTCCAAGCACCATCCTCCATCTTTGAGAAAATTTGGTGTCATTGCAGCTCCCATGAAAAACGGTAACCAATTACGTGCGCCTAAGTTTGCTTGACAGGTCGAGCCTCTTTTTTAAGCTCCTCCTAATGGCCAGACTCCCTGTGGCATACACGGCACTGCTCTGCCACAGAGCTGTAAAAAAGTCTGGCCATTAAAGGGACCTGCCTATACCTGAGGCTCCACCCACGTTTTAGCTATCTAACCAATCGCAGGTCGAAATACAGTTTCCTATTGTTACAGCCCATCCACTACTTACACCTCGTCCTTATTTACTGGGTACCACCATTTTGGAAAAACTAGATTGATTTGGATTGAAACGGATATCACTGGTGACAGACGAAAACAACGGGTTTTGCGCCCACATTTATCAAGCCATCTGCATGAAGAGAGGCATGTTCGGAAGACCCAGAATCGCAGAAATGGTTGCCGACATAAGTGGCTGACCAGGAGAGCGGTACGATCGCTTCTTTGTAGCAGACGACTGCCGGTATGAAGTTTAAGGGTGCGTTCGTTTATTGAACTCGAGCGACTCGAGAGTTGGAAGAGTCACCTCTTGGTGGGCGAAAATCCAGGAGGGCGGCTTCCGTGACGTTACTACTCTCGTTCTGAAATTAGTGAGCCGAACACTAGAGGCGCCTGAGAGTTCACTCTCGCCGACTCTCCCGCTTGTGCGGGTCGCTCGAGTCGATGACGTAGGTGTCGTCTGCAATTGTGCCGTCTGCAATTTAGAGCGCGCTTTGCAGTGAAGAAACTTTCGGTAATGACAAATCAAAAATTATTATGCCCTCACTTACCCCACAGCTCGATGCGATCTTATTATGTTGATATCATCGTTGTTGTCGTCGCCAAAGAAAATATCGGCGACAATTTGAAGAGCGGAGAAAAGAACACCGCGTGAAGCCTCGTCTGCTTCCATGGCGGCGCCAGCCACCACAAGCTCTAGCAGACGACACGCGCTGTTCACATATTCGAGAGTCGAGGCGAGAATTCAGGGTGAAACGTCATCGACTCGCCGACGTCATGACTCCGGCTCTCGAGTCGCTCGAGTCCAATAAACGAACGCACCCTAAATCACGTATTGTATGGAGATCGAATCAAAAATGAGCAAAGATGTATGTATAAGTAAAATACAATTATATAATGCAAAATCTTGCGTATAAGGGCCGTCCGTCTTGCTATTTTCCTGGAATCACGGTCTTCACTAGGCCTAGCACTAGGACTTATCCCATTTTGTATCCCATTTCCGCGTAAATAATGACGGCGGAGCGAAAGTTGAAGCTGAATTTGCAGACGCGTACATGAAGATATATACACGTAGTATGAAATTAAAGTAATCTGTGAAATCTTTATGTCACGAAATCTCCGTTTCGCCGTTCCAACCACCACCCTCCATCTTGGAGAAATTCGATGCCATGGAAAGCCTCCATGGGGGGAAAACGAGCCACTTTTTTTAGGCTCCTCCTAATGGCCAGACTCCCTTTTAAAGGAGTACAGAGGGCCATCCAGAGAGTGTGTGTCATTTTACCGAATAGCGCGAAAAGTTTTGATGTGCGCAATTTGTTTCGCAGAAAAAAATTCACTCAGAGGCTTACCGGAATATTGGAACACAGCCTTAGTTTCGGTGTGTCTACCAACGCCATGATGACGTTTCTCGGGTAGAGGTTTATTATCTGAAATCCTTATCCTATTTTTGCCATATTGCATTCAACGCGGGCAAAATTCGGCGGTCGTCCGACCCCCCCCCCCCCCTTTAAGCGAAACTGTCGTCGTGCATATCCCATGCTGACTCCAAGGTTGCACCACGCTAGCACGCCAGTGGGCAAGGTCACCTGCTTTTGACGTCACAGCAAGTTTCTCCGTCGTGCTGGCAGCAGTGGCTTCGAAGCAGTCGTCTTCTTTTGACCGTTATTCGAGCTAATATGGGGTTCATACTCCACAGGGCATATGGTGAATGGATTACCGGCTTGCTTGCATAGGCGTTTGGGACCTCTTCTTGGTCCCTTTAACAATACGCTCTGTGGCGTTTCTTCGTTCGTTCGATGGAAACCGCCCGTTCGGAAGTTTCAGTGATGGAAGTACTACCTCTACGATTTCTGGCGCAGGAAAAAAAGTTTTTACGCAACTTCGCGACCTGCCGTTGGAGGGCCTCGAAACTGTATGCTACGAATTTCTGAAGTGAAACGAGCGCTTTCCACGTTAATTTCAGTTTCATTGCGTCTCGGAGAATTTTCCACTCAATTTAGAGGCACGAGATCAGGGAGCCGCGGCCCTATCCTCGCGTAGAAACTTCCGAGGAGTCACTCGAGAACCGAGTGTTCGTTGTCGAATGGCCTAGCGATCCTCAACGGTAGGAAGTTAGTGACCTTCAACAATCGGCCCAAAACGGTATTTATATATAATATAAACGGTATATATATATACCTATATATATATATTATATATATAGTATAAACGGTATTTCTAGAGACACGTAAAGTTACCCTAAGCGGTCCTATATCACTTCGTGCCTCTGAGCCCGCACTCTTAAAAATGAACTTCACCGCATAGCACGCTCCTAGCCAACCATCATCTCGAATGATATCGTTATCTGCCCTGATTTGTTGAAAACGGGAGGCGTACGCCATTTTTGTGACAATTATGAACCGCATAAGTGTCACAGAAAAGGCGTACGCCTACCACTTTGAACAAATCAGGGCACATAGGGATATCATTCGAGATGATGGTTGGCTAAGAGCGTGCTATGCGGTGAAGTTCATTTTTAAGAGTGCGGGAACACAGAAGCAAAATGCAAGCAAGTTGGTGTACACTTGACGTTGGCAACATGACCCCAGAGTTGGGGATTAAAGGCCAGTTCTCATTTGACGACGCCCGACGAACCCGACGTCGTGAGCGGGCGGCGGAAGTAGAGGCGCATTTCCGCCGCCCCGTCAGAGCGCGCGATTTTATGCTCCCACCACGGCGGCATTCCGTCGTCCAAAGCGGACGAAAAACCAGGAGGCGTGGCCCTTCTCTGCCACCCAATTGGTCGCGAGCTGTCGTTCTCGGCAGTGCTCGCCGACGTCCCTCCTCTCCGCGTCAGGCGTCGCGAGCGGGGGGGGGGGGGGGGGGGAGGAGGAGGAGGAGGAGTGTCGTTGGGAGGAACCCGAGAGGTCTGCCTGCCTGATTAGGCGGCATGTTTCTCGGGAAGGGAAAGGTGGTGGAGAGGAGGCCAGGAAAGGGTGAAGTGGAAGACCGAGCGGAATCCGCTCGGGGGGAGGATAGCTGCGTCCATGGGCCGACTTCAGGGGAACTGTGCCGGCATACGCCTATTACACATCTGAGGGAAACCCAGGAAAAACCCCAGACGGCACAGCCGGCCCGCGGATTCGAACCGCTTACCTCCCAGTCTCCAAGCGCACGCGTTACCGCTGCGCCACCGGAGCTGGTTCGCGAGCGGGCGTCGGAAATAGACCCGCATTTCCGGAATCGGGAGAGACGTCGAGCCAGAAAAGCTGCCATGCCGCCCTTCTTTCACGACGTCGGCGAGAGTAGAGTCACTGTACCGGGGGTAGAGTACCGCAACCGCTCCGCGTCGTCTGCTCCGGCAGCCATATTGCTTCCAAGTCGCTTTAAAAGCGATAAAACCCCAGTGCAGGGGACACAAAGCGACAACACAGACGAAGCACTGACTGACAAACAACTTTAAATTCAGTCAGTGCTTCGTCTGTGTTGTCGCTTTGTGTCCCCTGCACTGGGGTTTTATCGCTTTTAAATGTACCACCAAACAGCCCGGTTTTTATCGCTTTTTTTCCAAGTCGCCACGGATCGCGTGTTAGGATAACTGTAGTCAGTGTTACATAGCGTTGATTTCGCGGCTGTGCACCAAAAAGTTTGTGACTTCCTGTGGTGGGACTCAGCTAATACTTAATGAAAGAGGGCACAAGCGTCACTACAGTATAGTTTGTTGTATTCTGTAGCTAACAGACGAATTATGTTCGCGCGTGTTTGCCTCTAAAAGGCATCGTCGAGGCTCGTTTGCGCTCTATAGATCAGTTTCTTTTTTAGTTCACTTGTTTTGTGGACATAAAACTATAGTGGTCGTGTGCGCAGCTTCAGGTTGACGTAAATAACCTCGACCAGTTTTATTCTCATCTCTTCGCAATCAAATTTCTATTTCACACGTCCAATGGCTATGTGAATGCCAACGTTTTTTCACGCGCATGTAAAGTGCTGTGGATTGTTCTTCCAATCCCCCGCTCCAACGCAAGCAGTTGATCTTCCATGAGGACCGTGAGCTTCAAGTCACTACATTCCGTCTCAGCCTTTGCTCGTTTCTTTTAAGACTGAGACCTCGTCGAGGGGACCATCACATGACTTGTCTGCAGGTTTCTCCTGCGCATATTCCTCGATGCTCTGATCACAGAAATTTGTGACGGTGTTGTCTTCCTCTGCAAAGTTGATTCACTCACAATTACAGCTCAATGTTTAGGAATAGTTTTCATAAGTTTCAATAGTTCTCATAGTGCATATCTACATATATTTCGACGCATTACCATCCTCTACTGCCCCTTGATCTTACACTAGGTTGTCATCAACTTCAGTGTGCATGTCTTTTGTTGACTCCTCGGAGAACTTTGCGTGCGAAGAACGGGGGATAGGAGGCTTCCTCAGCCTCGTAGGTGTCCGGTATGCAAAACTGCTTGGGACTGCCGTCCACTTCTTTCGAATCTCCTTGTCCTCGAAGTCGTCGCGACGTGTGAAGTGGTCCTGATAGTGGCGTTTTGTTAGCACCGCAGGACAGGGAACGCAATGGGAAGATCCAACAAGCACTACTTTTGATACGCCCGGCTGTTCTTCGCACAGTTGAACTGTTACTCAATACTGTGTGCAAAGGTTCTGCAATGAAAAATAAACAAGCCACGAAATTTACCTCGCTCAAGCGTGTACGTGTTATTCGTAGGCGTGGAGTTCTTCCGGCAGGTTCTCTGCCGACCTACGCGTCCCGTCACTTTTGCCCGTCGGAACGCAGAAAAATGCTTTGCCTGACTCTGTCCCGTTGCAGCACAGCATCCAGACATGGTTGTTAATAGTTCCTCAGCTCTCTGAGATCCATTTCACGTACAAAAAACCAAGAGCGGCATACGAACGTACGCGCACGTGCGTCCCAGCTACTGCGTTCCCCGTAGACCCGGAGGGAGATTGGAAGCAAAGAGGAGGAAAACGGAACCACGTGACGCGCCTCGGCGAATGAGTAAGGCGGCGGCACGGAGAAAGCGATTGCGATACTCTTCCCCCGGGTACAGTGACACTAGGCGAGAGCTGCCCAGAACGACAGCTGGCGACCAATAGACGAGTTCAGAAAATACCAGAGTGCTTAGCGAAGCTTTGAACTGTGGCAGTTTACCAATACGAAAAAAAAAAAAAAAAAAAAAACCGGGTGGTCTCCCTCCCTACCGGTCCATTGTCCGCGATGTCTCAAGGTCAGCGAAAGCGAAATGTGAAGGATTATTCTTCGTTCCCCCGTTCAGCAAGCGCCCAGGATGCAATGCGTGCGCAAAGAGCACTGGGATTTTCTAAACTCGTCTACTAGGTAGCAGAGGTGGTCACGCCTCATGGTTTTTCGTCCGCTTTGGACGACGGAATGCCACTGTGGTGGGAACATAGAAATCGTGGGCGCTGACGGGGCGGCGGAAGTGACAACTGGCCGCTAGTATTCCCAGCAACGCTTGTATGCTCATTAAAATAAAATATACTGATTGGAAAAAGAAAACTCGGCAACATCGCCACCAGCGTGTAAAGAGAGCGCGCGACGCCATCGTGTGCAATCCCCATCATTCCACTAGTCTCTATAAATCTTCAAAACCAATTTCAATTTCCACGCAGCTGGTACCAGAGCAGCAAGCACGACACTTCACAACCCTTATCAGCAGAATTTATTATAAGCTACCCTTACAAGAAAATGGTCCTCTTCCTATTGCCTGTCCTAAGCTTTCTCCACACGTGCTGCAATCCATGCCGACTCCGTCCACCTGTGGAGCATTCACTTACCACTCCCTGTGCTTCCCTACCATTTCACACGATGCAGCACATCATATTGGCTCCCGAGACTGGATAAAGATACTATAGGCAGAATGAATTTTATCGCTGGACAGACTAACGCTAGATTTGCTAAACCAGAGCGTTCTCCATCACTTCCGCATTCAAGGCAACTACCTTTGTCTAAACACAAGAAAACTCTTGCCACACATCAAGAGATCAAAACCTATAGGAAGTCCATCAGTCTAGCTCTTTCACGTACTTTGCAGCAGCGTCCATCATGGCTTACCTTCCAATCCTCAAGATTCACTAACTCGTTCAGACGAGCCTTTAACAACCGTCGATATCTAAACTAGCTAGACAAGTGCAGTCACCTCTGTCTGGATAACGAACACCTCCGACAGCACCGTCAAAAGTAGAGATTGGTTAGGAGGGGGCTCGAGCTAGCACTGCAGCAGCAAACGAAGACTAACACCGCACCCGGAAGCAGTGGGTTTTAAGTACCTTCCCAGTGCACCATGCAAACATTGAATTTAGTTGAACCAGAAGAGACTCCGAACAGCATGATTAGTGAGAAAAACGTTGTGGAACTGCTTTAAGGCCCGTACTTACCCTACCTGCTGGCAACAGCAAGGCTGAGGGCTACGAGAAAGCTAGAACAAAAAGAAAGGAAAATGCCCACCCCACCCACCCCAAGCCAGCCCCCATTCTTTCATGTACAACACCTTTGTGTATCCTGAGGATCCAATCCTATGAGATCCAGTTTCCGTAAAGAATGTAAAGAGGTGTCCTGAATATCCTCCTGAACTCTCCTCTTCAGGAGTGACAACCTTCACAAGAAAAGAGGATAGTCAGGTTAGCAGTGCGAGGGAGCACCGGAACAACGGGTCTGCTGCTTTGCCTAGCTCTCCGATTTCTCCGTTACAGTGCTGGACAAAAGAGCTTACGGAACCCCGTAAGCAGAGTCACTCTCTCCTTCGGCAACACTCAAGTGGCGGACAGAAGCTGGCATGGGTAGTTTAATGGTCCATTTAATGCAGAGGTTGAACAAACAATATAGCTAACACAACATTTAAGCCTCACCAGCATTCAAACAATGACAGTGGGCGATGGTAGGGCTCAAATCAATACCTCCGTGTCTCGTTGACTAGCATTTAGAGATGCGTGGGTTTGAGGCCTGCCACCGGCACTCGGACTTTTCCTGAACTACTGTCTTTCAGTCTCTGCGACGATGACCTAATTGGAATTAGAGTTATACGAAGATTTTTGATTGATTTGATTGATTTTTGTCCAGCACTGTACAGCTAACAAGTGTGTAGAAAAACGAGGTAATGCTCTTCGTGACTGCTTTCATAAAAGCTGCACTGTACAGCTCAACTGCAGTAATCATCCATCTAACCGACCACTAAAAAGGTGTCTCGGGTTTTTAAGTTATGGAACTAAAAGCTGTTCCACAAGGCACATTCTCATGGTGTACCACTTTTTTTTTCCGCTAACATATTGGGGGAAAAACTCATTACACAACACCGGTTCATGGCAAAACGTTGTCACATACTCTCTACACTCCCGTTTGTACAGTGCCAATGTGCAAAACGGCCAGGCGTTATATAATGACAAGGATCAAGGAAAGCGCGGTCAGTCCGCGTTCCTGAACACTATGAGCCTGAGCCCTACGTCAAGGAGCTAGCAACAGCAGCAGCCCGGCAAAATGTTAAAGACAATGGCACACAGTGGCAACAGTTGGCCATCATACCAGATCGTGCGCTCCAGATCCGATTCCTAAGCCCTGTTATTTTTTCCCACGGCGTTCCTATCTTAAGCAGCGCTCCTGCAATCGGCGTGCCTCTCCCCAGTGACATCCATGCCGCCATCCAAAAAAACACACATCCACTTTATTCCTCAGTGTGATCCCTCCTCTCGGGGGAATCTAGATGAACAAACAGAATTAAACACCAGGGGGGTTTGTATAAAAAGGCGTTTCTTTCTTGCTCCAGAAATGTACAATGTCAAAAGCAGGGAAGCTGTCAATGGCTGCGGAAGATGGAACTACGACTAGGATGCACAGAAAGAAAAACTGCTTACAACAACAACAGAGGTGGGAAACACATGCACAAAGGAAAGAAGAAAAGAAGCGTGCTGACCAGCACACGGGAAGTCCTCCTCCTCCTCCTCCTCAGTTGGAGCGGGAGCGGGAACGCGAAGGGGTATGGGATTCGGAGCGGCGAGCCGGAGAATAGGTGGGGGAGCCCCGGGAACGGCGAGGAGAGTAGCTGCGACTTCGGCTACGGCTGCTGTAGTCTTCGCGTACGCGGATGTACGACACCTCACCCTGCACAAAGCACAAACGGGTTACACCTGCGAGAGCCAGAAAGGCACCGGCTCCCTGCGCCAAAAGACTTGCGAGGAGCCAGGAATGTACCTCGTGAGACCGAAACCTTGAGTCGTCAAGTTTTTTCACCGCGTACTTCATGTCTTCGTATCTGAGAAATTCGACCACCCCGGTGCCGTCCTTGAAGACGTCCGCGTAACACACGTCTCCCGCTTCCCGCATGTGATCCTTCAGGTCCTGCCAGCTACCGCTTGGCGGTAAACCTGAAACACCAGAAAGAGACAACATCTGAAGCACCATTTCTCGCACGCTGCTCCCTAAGTACGGCCCGAAGTTTTCCGGACACATTTTTTCCCTAAATATGGAGGGTAAAAATCGGCATTATCACATGCTCGACAATGTTGCAAACCTGGAAATATTTTTCAAGAACTATGGCGCAGGTCAATCACATGACAGAAACTCGGGTGCTGAAGGAGGAGGAGGAGGAGAATTATCATTACATTTAGCTACTTCATTCCATTTTGTCCGCTACACACCCGCGCATTAATGGATCGGCCAGCAAACATGGCTCCCAATGAAGCTCGGGAAACGCCCTGGCATTTTGTAACACAATCGTTCAAAACTGAGTACCCGAGCGCGGAGCTTTCCAAAAGCATGAATGTCCTGTTTTTGGCATGACTGTTGCAGTTGATGCGGTGATAAATTTTTTTTTAAATACTGCTTTTAATAATCTGAAGATGCCTAAATATGCTACCTGTACGAGTTGTGTCAAATGTATGCATGACCTGGATAAATAATACAAAGTGTTTCACGCAACGTGATAAAAAATACTGCGAAAAAATCCACTTGTCTGAACATTATGGGGCCAAACTTATTTGTCTCGGGAGGGGGGAATCTTGGCACGAGTTCCCAGCACTTTTACCAAACTTAATTGGCGAGAAATTTTCTCCCAACTGAACTCCGAAATTTGACAAGTCAACCAATGGCATAGCCGTGGTGGTGGTGGTGGTGGGGGGGGAGGGGGGGGGGGGGGGGTTCATAAAAAATAAATTCTGGGTACCATCCTAAAGTCAACCTCATGTTTAAACAGAAAGCATTTCAACCACTTTATACACAATATTCTCGCCGCTTCCAGTTCCCCTGATTCCGTAGTTCCAAAATGGCATCCAGTTTCAAATTGTGATGTGCGCAGCTTTAGTGCGGCCGCAGTACTTAGCCGAGAGCATTTCTGCGTTCCAGCTGCTGTGACATTAATAAACTTTCCTGAGATGCCACAGGTGTTGCGCACACAATGAAGGGACGTCACATAATGACGGGTGGGGTAAACGAATTGCCGGAAGCGAAGTTCGACAGCTGCCCACGAGACTAGAACCTCCGCAAAGCATGGGCAGTAGCGGTGAAACGAGAGACGTTCCCTGAGGGATCTCCACTGTGAACCCAGATGCAGGCTCCTATGCAGGGTCGCCCAGTCGTGCCACCCTGCATGCGTGGTTTACATTGGGTCACTGGCCCCTGCTTTGTATGCCGTTATTATTGGTATCTAGAGGACAACAATACCCCTGTCAGACGGCCACGCTTACGGCCTTAACGGCCACGGCCGTAAATGCATACTGTCATTAACTTCCTGCCAGACGGTCAGCAACAAGGCCTTTGCGACAAAACTGAGGTAGAAGGGCAACGGCGTTCCCGCAAGACAATCTACGGCATTCCACCGAAACTGCAAAAGCCTCGTTACCAAGCACACCATAAACAGGATTTAGCACATTTAATTCAATTCGAAATAAAATGCTTTTTACCCAACGTAATAATGTCATCTTTTTTTTTTCGTGCTTTACAGGCGTTTTTGCACTTTGCTTCGCTTTTTATCCCATCTGTACAAGTGTTACGTTTGTAGTTACACCCTCGAACAACTGCACGCAGCATCGCACCGTGTCGTCTGCATCCAAACAACGTCATATGCCACTAAAAAAAAATATCCAAAGCACTTAAAAGCAAATATATAGTTTGCTGTTGTATTTTGAAAATACCAACAAAACGTTGTTTTCGTGTACTTTCAGTAAGAAAAAGCGTGATTTCGCTACATTACATTCAACATTCACAGACTTGTTTATCGACGTAGACATCATCGACAAAATGCCTTCACGGATACCGTCTGGCAGCTCCCCAGAGCTTAGGGCCGTATGTAACTTATGGCCATTCCTTAATGCCGTAACTTTAAAGGCTGTATATGTGCCCGTCTGACAGAGGTATCAGACGGCCACGCTTACGGCCTTAACGGTTACGGCCGTAGTGCATGCTGCTGTTAACTTCTCCTTTGCAACAAAACTGAGCTAGAACGGCTGCGGCTTTCCCGCAAGACAGTTTATGGCATTCCATCGAAACTGCCCAAGCCTCGCCACAAAGCGCCACAAGCGGGATTTCGCAAATTTAATTCAATTCGAAATAAAATGTTTTTTATGTGACGTAATGTTCTGTCATTTTTTTCACGCTCTTCCTGATGCATTTCTGCACTTTGCCTCGTTTTTATCTAGTCTGTTCAGGTGTTGAGTTCTTAGTGCGTCCTCAAACCACTGCACACGGCATCACACCGTGTCGTCTGCATCCAAAAAGTCTGACGCCTATCAAAAGCACTTAAAAAAAAACACGTGAATTCACTACATTACATTCAACTTTCGCAGATGTGTTTATCGTTGTGGACATCACCGCCAGAATGCCTTGACGGATACCGTCTGGCATCTTCCCAGAGCTTAAGGCCATATCTAACTTACGGCCATTTCTGCCATTAATGCCGTAACCTTAAAAGCAGTATATGTGCCCTTCTGACAGGGGCATAACTGTTGAACTGTTGGCATTTTTGGAGCCCCTGTACACACCCCTAACCACCCAGATTGGATGCCGAGCGTCTTCGCTCACAAGGATTCTGCCGTAGACGCGCCATTCGTACTATGAGAAATATACCGTAGAAGTCGTTTTTTCCATGCGGAGAATATTTTCGCACCACGGGTTTCCATATGCTTCGCTCTCGCACATCGTGCCGCAATCAATACAGTTAAGCCTCGATGTAACGGACTTCAGTGTAACGAAATTCGCGATTTTGCGAAGCTTTACGGTTTCAGTAAATGTGCTCCTGTGGAACCCCATGTATTTCACACCTCAGTATAACAAAGTCTCGTCCCTCGCAATTTATTTTTCATTTCAATTTAACGAAGGCCTCGGCGAAGTACAGAGCGTATTGTCGCCGGGTATTCACAAAATTCGAAAGGAAAAAAAAGAAAGAAAAGAAAACTGCGCACAAAGGGTGTTTTTGACATAAGGTCTTACATTTGACAAAGGGTGTTGGCGACATAACGAGTCTCGGCGAGTTGCCGCGCTGCCATCTCGTGGAATGCAGAGCCGTATATTAAAAGGGAGTCTGGCCATTAATGGGTCATGCCTATACCTGAAGCTCCACCCACTTTTTCAGCTTTCCGATCAATGAAGTCTTAAAATATGGGGCGCTATCAATCAACCTATCCTCACTATTTGTCCCCGCACCCAACATGGGCAGCGCCATTTTGGGTGGCAAGTGGATTGGATGGGATTGAAATGGATACGCAATTTGCAAAATTAGTGGAGTTTTGGTGCAAATTTGATGAACGCCACCTAGGGAGCGTAAGGCACGTAGGAAATTGTCGTCTGCTTCCGTCGTCGTACCGCTGCCGGCAGAACCACCTTCTGGGGCACATTCTGTTGCCGGTATGATTTTTAAACAAATCTACATGAATAGTTGGAATATAAAAGGCAAGAATGTTTATACCCATGATATCTAGCAATTAAATATAAGATTGTAGAGCACACTGCTGTTTTTGTTATGATTTCAATATAATCGCCGTGCTCACTAGGCCTAACTGGCGACAAAACGTATTATTTTCAGTTAGATATCGGTGGATGAGCATAAGTTGAAACTGATTTCCGAGAAACGTATATGAGGATGTACATTTGCAGCGTAAAATCGGAGTGGTCTGTGAAAATTTTTTGTCACGAAATCCCCGCTTCACTGAGTTTGTTTTCGTCGCCATTTTGGGTGGCAGTAAGGTGTCATGGCGACCCCTTGGTAAAAAGGAAACCAATCAGAGGAGCGAAACTGTGATTGACAGGTCGAGCCTCTTTTTGTGACTCCTCCCAATGGCCAGACTCCCTTTTAATATACGGCTCTGGTGGAACGCCATCCCCATCTCGTTTGCGCCTCCCGCTTTGCGAAGCGTTGCGTCAGGCAAGCAGCCAACTGTGTCGTGTTTTTCCTTTCAGTTCACGCGCTCCACACTGTCCGCACCGTACCGGTTTCACTCTGCTGCTTCAGACGCTTCGGTTGGTTGTTTATTGTGGCTGCGCTGGCGCCATGGCCAGGAAGCGGAAAGAACTACTGGACATTCGTGTCGAACGTTTGACGAAGGTGGTCATTTTCCGAGCGATTGAGATGATGACGGCCTCGTAGAAAACCACTCTGAAGGAGATCGCTCAGAACTGCCTTAGGAAGGCGGGCCTCCGAGTTCTCCTTGGTGAAGGTGTAAACCGAACGGAAGACAATGAAGTGAGCAGCACGAAGAACTTTTGGAAGCTTGGCGGCATCTTCGAGGCACCTCGGACATTGTCCCTGACGGTGTCGACTCTTGGGGACTTGTTCGCGGACTCTCGCGTTATTCCGACGGAAGAAGCTACCGATGACTCTATCGTGCTGGATGTACTCAGCAACGCGCAAGGTAGGATCACACGAGCAGCACGACACAATGAAAACACCTTGAGAACTTGAACGTCGTGCCACGACAACGATGGTAGCCAATATGGCACAGAAGAAGGTCACTGACTGCTTTTGTCGCAAACAAATTATTTCTCGATAAATGCTGCACGTTGCTGGTTTTCTCTCGAAGTAAATCGCCTAATTTACCGACTTCGTTATACCGAGGTTCAGGTGTACTCTGGCATATTTCGGCATGTACTCAGACATCCGTTGTTCACGGGGATGGCGGAGCACTAGGTCCCTGCCTTTCCTCTACTCACAGACATGGCAGAAAAAGTACAATGGCCTTTAGAGACACTGTGGGTGGCCACAGTACTGGCCACGTGCAGGTCAGCCAGTTCACTTTAGCAGTCCTCATTCATTATCATTCAGGGCGCCGCACAGTTCAGTTGAGATGTCGTACAATCATACAAGCTGGTCTTGCGAATGCGGGGAAAGACACGTTGCGGCTTCGTGGTGTAGTGGTATATATGTACAGTTTAATGCGTTTGTAGGAGTAACGAAAGCGTGATCAATTTTCATTTCTTTACATCTCGTCTGATGGGATAAAACAATCTTCTGCGGCTTGCTTTAACCGACTACGCTGCACGGAGTAGAAAGGGTCAAGGTAGTCACGGAATAGCGTCGAACGCCGCACGATCTTCGCCCTCATAGGGAGTTCTTCGCGGGAACTTAAATTCGCGATTTTGAAGGAATGCGCGAAAAACACAAAAAGTTATTCCGCACGAACAAAAAAAAAACACTTCTACGATAGTTGAGTAGTAGAGTCTGTGTGTCATCCATTTCGTGCCCTCGCGTTGGGGTTTGTATCGTGTTAAAGGAGAAATGGAAAAACAACTCTCTCAAATGAATGTCTGTGTTTCAATTAGTGTAAGCCCTACCATTTAGAAGAAAAACGCAATGACAACAGAGCAGTCTTTGGCAGCAATGAATGGGATCCCCAGGAGGCAGACTGACGGCATCCAATGAGACAGCAGGGGAAGCATGTGCTGTGGCCGTGTGTATTTGGAACGGGTACGATCGTAGAGTCCCGTATATGCTCGGCATGATGCACGCTGCGGCATTTTTCGATACAGGTTCACTGAATTGTAGCCAACAACAGTTCTTGCGAATCTTCCGTTGGCAACATTTATCTTCACGACCTTCGGACGCCGATGACTGTCCACTTCAGAACGCAAACGGAATGGCTCCCATGGCGTGGCACGCACGGCATGAATTAAAAACACTGATGCACAAGCTGAAGTGTCGTTCACTGCTTAGCACCGAAGCTACCGGTATAATTTGAACTGTAGCTCCGTAACGAAATCAAAGTTTCGAATTATGATAAGTACGAAATTAACATAGCGTGGAACATAATTTGAAGTGAACTTGTTTTTGCATTTTAGTGCCCCTTTAAAGATTATAATAGGAGACGCCAAACTGTTATCGCTTGTCAGTGTGGGAAAGATGGCCTTCATCGATAAGAATGTGCTGCTATCTTTGTGAGAAGGACTTCTAAAATAGGTGCTCGTCATTATCTGTGAAAACGAGCAATAAGCCCCAAAATTACGCGAATTACAGCATGTAACGGAAAGAGCGGAAACGCTCGTGGAACCGGAAGTTGTCGCGAGGATTTGTTTATATTTTCCCGTGAACAGGGTGTCACGTTCACTACTAAAGTGGCGAGAAAAAACTGCGCAAACTATCTTTTCGAGGCACGCAATTGATGCGCGAAAGAAGCGATGCAAGGGGCCATGTATACAAATGTGAATTTCAGGTGTTAGAATGCACTACACTTACCTTTGTGATGATACGCATGACAACAACAAAAACAATGTGCCCACATCTTTTTTTTACTCTTTTTTTTTCATGTCGTTTGCGAGACGCCCGTGTGCACTGTGCTGCAACAAATCGATTTGTTGAATGCCTCGATGGCAAACAACAATGTAAAGATAGCAAACGAATTTTGCTGCCCTTGGAAGCTTTCTTCTGGCTTTGCTTTGATGCAAGCTTTCACTTCGCGCTGAAGTAGGAGAAAATACAGGATCCACTCACCTGAAACCAGAACCCTGTACTGTGACCGCCTCGCAGGTGGACCGCGGCCCCTGGGACCCATCCCCCTGCCAGGGGCAGAGCCTCGGGGGAACTCCACTCGCAATCGGTAACCATCGTAGTCATATCCGTCCCGAGCATGTACGGCATCCTCTGCGTCCCTAAGCGTTCGTGAGGACACAAGACGTTGTAAAACTTTACACGAGCAACTACCACTTAGTAAAGTGCGTCTTTACCTCGGATCCTCAAACTCGACAAAGGCGAATGGCGGGCCTCTGCGATTCTTGAGATCAATAAAAGTAATTTTACCAAATTTGTAGAAGAGATCCTCAATATCCTTCGTCCTGATGTCGGGAGGCAAGTTACCAACATATATCCTGCATTCATTTCCGCGGTAAGACATTGTAGCGGAGGATTGTGAACGATTTAACAATCGGGGCCCAAATCCACCCTCACGATCACGGAACGATAAATGTCGCCAACAGCAGCAGCCATTCGCGTTCTCGCACGCTCTCGCAAGAAGCGAGATCACACGCGAGGTGTAGCAAGTGGCGTGGCGTCGTCTGCTGCAGTCCGAGCTCACTCACTTGCCGTGATTCAAAGGGGATGGCCTTCCTGTTGCGTATTGGGGGTTGCACATCGAATGAATTGTTGATGTGATCACGTCACTTCATGAAATGTATATAAATACACAAAGAATATAATGCTTGCCGCAAACATCGTTGTTTGCTTGGTACTGCGTGGTCGTGCTACGCGCGCTATCAACATCCGTCGCAACATAATTTTCCAGAGATAGGGCATGCTTTGCAGTGCAAGCTGCATTTGCACTTATTTGCTGCACGGAGTTGTCATTTACATGAAAATCTACTCGCTTATTCCTGCACGGGGCTACCATTTCATCATTTGCAATCTACCACACACACAACCTCAACACGTGATTACCTCACCCCTCAACTCCACAACCGACTGCAAATCTTATTTCACAGGAGAGGGTATGGAAATGGCAGCAATGCCAAGGCACTTTATTGCTGGATCAGCCACATACAGGCATAGTAACCAAAGCAAGGACTTTGCCAAAAATCTGTTATTGTAGTTGTAATCCATCGTCTAACCAAGTTCCAACGCTCGGATTTGTTTTCAACTACTTTGAGTAATCACTTCAAAGTTTTACAATGATCAACCCTTTGGGTAATAACCTAGGAAGTAACTTTCTACAACATAGTATGAATGCAAGCTAAAGGGGGCTATCGCATCCGTCACGGTCCAGTTTATTTACGCAGGTCTTTTCCACTTAGCATATAATTGTTGTGGCAACGCAAAGCAGACGACCTCAGAGACAATCACCTGCGCTGCGGTCCCGTTCGTGTGACTGACCTACGTCATTCTGGCTTAGCTGCTGAGGGAGCGTGAATTTTTTAAGAATCTTGAATCTACAGAGCGTTAATCTTGTCTTCGGAAAGGAAACTGTGGCCAGGTAGACTGTGAACCCGTGCCAAACATTACCACATCTGTCTCATGCACACCTTTCCGGATGCGACAGTCCCTGTAATGCCATTCATCCCAAGTACCGACCACATTCCAACATTGTCTCCGTGCAGTGGAAACGTGGGAAATGACAAAACGTTAGAACAGCAGGATTTGTTGGCTACAGTCAGTGCTCAAATGTTCCGGGAGTGCTCTGAAAACAAACAGCTGGCCTCAACTGTATGCTTCCTATGTCACATTCTAAGTGTGATAAAAGTGATGGCATCAAAAAATAAATTCAGACTAGTTCATACATGCTCAATTACAAAGAGAACTGTATCAGTTAATTCGAGTCATTAGTTACATTCGCAACACGGGTGACCCCAAGCAGCTCAACTTTTGACACTCCAATTTCCTGAGTTCTGCCGCTTTATTCCTTTGGACTGTCCCGGGTATGTATACCTCTCACATACAGGAAGATTTCTTCGTTAATTTATCCTTCACAGAATTTTTATTAAAAAAAGCTACGAGAGCAGGGCATAGATGTCATTTTTGCAGTTGAGTTATGCGGCTCCACAAACAACAGGCTATGTACTCTCGAAGTGGGTATGTAGCTACAAGCTGACTAATTACCTAAAATTTAGTAATTGATTTTTTAATTCCGGGATTTTTGGCAAAAGCCACTCTATCTTTTAAAAACCCTGATGCATGAAACCGTGAAACATCCATAGCAAATTTTCACTGTGCAAATGGAAGGAACACTAAAGCAGCGCACCCTACAAGCGCATGACCTTCGCATGACCTTCCATGACCTTCGCATGACCTTGGGAGGCTTACTTATTTGTGCCACAAAGCGGTTGATCCAATTATCTCCATCGCTCCAAAGCATGTGGCCCTCTAACACGGAATGAGCAATGTTCTCTCCCAGTTGCTGCGGTTTCAGCTTACTTGCATGTCAAAATTTTGCGATATTTCAACACACGTGCACGTTTCAGGATTTTTGAAACCGTGGAATAGCCTTCAACGAGGATTATCTCCCATCCTGCTATCTCGTTCTTGCTCAAATTCCCCTCATTAAAGAGCTAACTAATGAAGTCTAGGCTATTAGTCATCTGGTAGTCGCACACTTTCGTCGAGAGAATGACCAACAAAAGCAACACCTATGCTGCTCTCGTAACTCTTTTTATGAAAAAAAATTTATAAAGGATTTTTTTTTTAAATGCCCCGCACAACACACTTAACAAAAGGGAGCTTTCCTTTCGTGCGATAGTCACGATCAACAACAAAAACAACAACAAATAGGGTGGCACGGTGCAGTACCCGACTGCCGTTAACTAGGATAAACGCGACGATCGATTGGCTCCTAACAGCCACCAATGTCCTTGCGAGACTTGCGGAGCAGACGGCTCTCTTTGGGATCGAAGCCTCTCTCGCGGGCCCCGTACACTGCCCACGCGGGCGTCGGGAAGGTGTAGTCTTCCGAGGTGAAGCTTTCCGCTCCGTTGCTCTTCCTCCACCGCTCGATGAGCTCGTGGAAACGATCGTAGTCAATCCAGGTGTGCCACTTCCCATCGATCTGGAACTGCAGAGACAATTTTCTCAATGAGTGGAGACATCTTCCCACTGTTATTTTGCGATTGAAAAACGTTCCTTCGGTCGGAGGTGCTTTACTAAATAAGGAGCTGCTCGGTCCAGATTTCGGTACATGTTCATGTGACGCATGTTGATACTCGGAAATTTAAGCTTAGTGAACTGCAGTAAGTACAGTTCTATACTGTTGAACAGTTCGAGGACATGGCTGCACTGGGAAGCAGCTGTGCACAATACTTCTGAACATATTTCCCGTATACTACAGGGTTAGCCTAGCAAGAATTGCACTTTTCGATCGTGTCGTAAGAATAGAAGACTGCATTTGCCCAGCCCCAAACTTTGTGGACTGATAGCCATGAGTCTGACGTTTTATTGGATCTTTTTTGGGGGGAAATGTCATTGTCTTGTAGGGAAAAATTAGAAACAAAGTAAAATGTGACGCTGTGCATTTTCTGCAGTCTATCTCCCCATCTATCAAAAGCCACTGTGTTTTTTTTTTTTTCTTTTGTGTTTTGTGTTTTTGTGCTGTGTTTTGTGTGTGTGCGCACTTCGTTTTCATATCACCGCACACACAGGTGGCGCCACAGAGGACAGGGTCGTGTATAAAAAAGGGAGTCTGGCCATTAATGGGACCTGCCTATACCTGAAAGCTCGACACACTTTTTGATCTCCCTGGTCAATCAGAAGCTGAAATATAGTTTGTTATTAATTTCAGGCTATACAAGCGATATTTCACCTGTATTCACTGGATGCCACCATTTTCGGAAAACTGGACTGGATAGGGTTGAAATGGATATCCACAGTGGCCTACCAACACAATGGATTTTGCAGACACTTTTATCACCACCATGTGGGTGGAGAGAGGCATGCAGGGAAGAGACTGAAAAGCAGAACCGCTTTTTGGTACAGACACTACTGTCGGTATGACCTTATAATTACATATCATAAGTAGGGAGTGACTTTTTCAGGTCAAACCCGATTCCGCCCGGTTATTCCCCCCCGAACTGACCTCCGACCAATTCTGGTTAAACCAGATTTCTCCCCGAATTCCAGTCACTATGAAACCCTCAAGTGACGTTTCCACCGAAGACGAACAAAGGACGCCACGTGTAAAACATGTAAGGGTGGGTCACTTACGTTCCCAGCAATACACCCATGTGTGCCAACACTGTCTATGCCTTTGGGGATTACCGCTGGAAGGTCACGATCCCGCAAAAAAAAAAAAAAAAAAAAAAGAGATTAGGAGAGGACTTAACAGACAAGAGGAGAAACAAAAACACCCGATAACACCCGAAGGCACAATTATCGCCCGATTTCTCCCCGAATTAGAGATTTCAAAATAGCACCCGATTTTTACCCCCCCCCCCCCCCCGAATTTGAGAAAGGCATTTAACCCGAAACAGTCACTCCCGAACCATAAGTAACTTGAACAAAGAAGGGCAAAGATGTGTATATAAATTAAATTCAGTAATACAATGCAAAATTTTATGAATCAGTGGCATTTTTCCTTGGGATCGTGGCTTTTAGTAGACTCGCCGCCGCCGCCGAAACATTCTTTTAGCATAAATATCGACACTGGAGCATAATTTAAAGGAGAATTTAATATAGTTACAACAGAATTAACATATACTTACACAAAAACATTAAACAAATTTGCAAAACCATTTTCTCATAAAATCCTCGCTTTGTCATTCCAAGCTACGCCGCCATTTTCTGGAAATTCTGGTGTCATGATGGCCCCCGATAGAAAACAGCGACCAATGAAATGTTATCAAGTTTGATTGCACTTGGTTGACAGGTGGAACCTGTTTTTTTTGGCTCCTACTCGTGGGCAGACTCCCTTTTTTTGTACACGGCTATGAAAGTGTAATGTTAGCATGTCACGTTGTATGTGCCATGTGCCACACAGCATCGGTGTGCGGTGATGTGAATGTGAAGCAGGCACCAGAAATAACGGTGCTGTTTGTGCAATATGGCCACTGAAAATACACGGTGCGAGATGTATTGCTCAATTTTTAATTTTTTCTCTACATGACCAAATGCATGCAAAATAATTGCAATACAGAACTTGAGACAAGTGCCTCCCAGTCTGCAAAGTTTTAGATGGGCTACACCCCATCTATTTTTACAATGTGATGAAAATGTGCTCGCAGGACTAAGGCTAACGTTTGCTAGACTTGTAGACAGCAGCCCTCTCTGACATACGTACATTGCGGAACATAGTTGTCGGCACAAACAAATTGACACAGTGATAACAATCCACTTTTCCCATGCATAAAAAGCAACTGCAAACCCTACAGTTCCACATATCTAAATACAGTCGTCCCCCGTTTCTATGGACACTTTCGTCCCCGACCAAAATCGTTCATCATAAAGCGAATCGTCCATATATTACCGAATATACCAACGAAATAACAAAAAACAATGCTGAAGGTTTATTGAAAAGAATTTTCGAATGAGTGCCTACTTGAAGGCATACTTCGTTCTGTATTAGCAAAACGTCAGCAACATGTAGAGCCTGCTGCTCATTGTCCTCAAAGAATTTAAGAGCCGTCTCTAGTCCCGCTCGAGCCATAGCAGACGTGACCGTTCGTTTGGCGTTGCCTGACGACTCGCCTTGACAAGTGTACCGCTTCTGTTCTCGTAAGCTGCCGAACGACTGCACTATGTTTAACTAAAGGTACAACTCCTCGCACCAGGATCGATCACCCGTGAACGTGTTTGAGACAGTCATGACGTCATACACGATTTTCCAGGCTCTTCGTGTCCCCCCAAAAAAACCCCTTTCCTCTTATAGTTCTTGTAGACAGTTGCGAAGGAGAGGGCGTAGCTCCATGTGCAACGCGACGTCCTACGTAAAAAAATTATCGTGTAGAATGTGGGGAGAGGCTTGCCCTCCACACCGATACCGTACATAATAACGAGACAAAAATACATGGACTACATATAGTTTGTACAGTGCTGGACCGTCCATTGACTGAAAAGCGAGTCTTCATATTAACGAGACGAAAATGCATTGAAAAAGTTTGGTCCTCACAAAAATCGTCCACAATTCGAGTTGTCCATATTAACGAGGCATGACTGTACATGTTTTACTCGAGAAATGAGCGCAACTCACCTTGCGATGAGCGAGCAAAACGCAGTTGGAGTGCTCGTGTTCCGAGGCAAGACTGTACTCGGGAATCAGGGCAACTAGCTTTTCGACAAATGAGACCACTTCCTCGTGCCAGGGGATGTTTTGCATTGTCAGGTTGCTGCCCTTGGACTCTCCACAATATGTCACCCCCTAGGACAAGAAGAGCCAAGTGAAATAAATAAATAAATAAACAGAATCCTCCTGCACACTCAACATATGGATATTGTTTACCACGAGTTTTACGAGATTTCGAGAGAGTTCGGAATGCTTTTACGATGCAATCGAAACGTGTAACATTTGCTAGATTAACCCTGTACCTTCACGCTAATAAATAAATAAATAAATAAATAATAAATAAATAAATAAACAGAATCCTCCTTCACACTCAACACATTTATAATGTTTACTACGAGTTTTACGAGATTTCGAGAGAGTTCGGAATGCTTTTACAATGCAATCGAAATGTGTAACATTTGCTAGATTAACCCTGTACCTTCACGCCTGCGATGAAAAAGTCAGTACTGGCTCTACCGGCAGCCCACGTAACCGGTATTACTACTGCATTCTGGAAAAAATGTGCAATGTTCCCGGGCCAATTTGCACACCTACAGTATTTCCAAACTTTTGGGGGAGACAAAGTGCACAAATTACATCAATATGGTGCACTTTAACTGGTTTTAACTGTTGTACTGTTAGTGACAGGTTGCTGTATGAAAATGAAATAAAGAAGGACAACACATGAGTGCTGGGCCTTGCTGCCTTACCTTGATCTCAATGAAATCTGGCCTTCCCAGCTGCACAAGGCTGGCATAGCCCTGCAGTTCTTCCATGTTCCACTCTTTAACTAGAGTTAGGCGATAAACAGTCCTCTGGCCCTGAAGTGGAAGGCTTATTTTACCATTTAATTTGCAAAGGAAAGCAAAAATAGTCTACTTATGTGAACATTAGGTTTGTTTCCTAGCTGAAGCTTCACACGTAGGTAACATCATTTTGTCCGATCATTAGTAGGGCCTGACTTTTTAGGGTTAAACCCGTATCCGCCCGATATTTACCCCCTGAACGAAATCTGTAAAATTCGAGTTTAACCCGAATCAACCCGAAAACATCCGGGTCGCGTGGCACACTCATAAGCATGCATTAAAATAAAGTTTGATAACATTGCTAAACATTAGTTTCATGTTAAGACAAATTTTTATTAAACAAAAAAAAAATCACCCGAATTCCTGACGACAGAATGTGCCGTAATGGGATTTAACCCGAATACACCCGAATTTTCAAATGAAAAATATAACCCGATATGTACCCCCCGAATTTGGCCAAAAATAAAATCCGAAAAAGTCAGGCCCTAATCATTAGCCATGTACAAAACAGTATGCAAAGTGATTTTAAAATGGATAAGAGAATAGACCACGAGAAGGGAAACGGCGAAGGGAAAGGAAAAGTGGTTTGCCATTTGGAACACTCTTTCCAATAAGCTTCAATGAATTTGTTGAGTTGTCATAACTACATTACCGCCAGCAACAGGGTAGAGTATTGCACCTAGCGATGAAACTCCCCACTCAGTATCAAATAAAGCTTCTGGCGTTGTTGTTCAGGTTGAATACACGCACGCTTTAGTTCTGCATGCTCTACCCTGCACCATCCAGCACAGGCACGCAGATGGTGAACATACAGACCCTCGTATTTTATGTTTGTATGATGAAAATCCGAGGGCATAAATCGGGTTTTATTTAAGGAGCTGTAAAACAGGCTGTAATGTTCATATGTATCGTATTTGCTCGCATATTGGACACACTCACGTATTGAAAGCATCCCAACTTCAGCCATGATATACTGGTACTTTTTGTTCCCCGCACATTAACCGTGTAGTATTCACACGAGGGACATTCCCCGCAGAAGTGGAAGACGCAAAAAGCGGCATAGCTTTCTGAGACGTCCAGTGTTCACATACAGTCGCCGTCCGCTTTTTTGGACTCTGCGGGGATCGCGCAAAAGTCCGAATAATCGAGTAGTCCGAAAAAACGAATTTCGCTTCAAAATAAACTTTACTAAGCCCTAGCAGGCTGGAAAAATATGTCGATGCTTTCCTAACGCGCTTCCAGCTCTGCATGATAACGTTAACTTCTATTTCCCGAAGCGACATTTCGTCAATGTACACTGTCAGAGGCACTGCCGTCATCAAGTGCGCAAGTCGGCTTCACCTAACGCATGCGTGCTTTACGTGAAGCTTGCTCAACAGCGCTGTCGCGCGACTCGCGGGCGGACAGCACGTGCTGGGCCTTTGGCCAAAAACGAAGACGCAAAAACGCTATGATGGACATCTTCTACTCAGAGGAATGGAAAATGAACAATCATCACTGCCCATTTTTTGCCTCAATATTTCTTTTGATATGAATTTTAAATGATACCAATATTTTCCGTCACCCCAAGAGAGAAATTCGCGGGTTGGGCAAACAGAGTCTGAAATATCGAGCGACGGAGCTGCACGGCGTCCGAAATTTTGGATGTTCTTATATATCAACTCTATGGGACCCGCGGCCGTTCCGCGAACGAGTCCGAATAATCGAGAATGTCAGAAAAATCGGTCGGCGACTGTACACTGCTAACTGCGGGGAATATCCTGCAACACAGTCACAAGATATTCCGTAGCAGACGACAGGAATGGCGCCGACAGGTGTCGTCTGCTAAGCGCGCCGTACGCCACTCTCAATATTCGGCGGCGCGTGAATGCTCAATATAACACAGGACGGAACTTCGTCTGTGTGGGCAGTGTATTACTTTTTCTTCCACTAAAATCTTCCGCGAGGATGTCGCTCATGTGAACACGCAGTTAACGCACCCTGACATTAGTAGCGCGGCCGTGTCGTCTCGCGCAGCGCCAGCCTTGTTGCCAGCCTTGCTTGTGCGGCCACCAGTATCGCGTAGTCACTGGTAGTGCCTTTCGCCACGGTGATAAATGACAAATACAGACAGACATCGAGGAGTATTTCGTCCACGCTTGATGTGGAAGAATCGCGACATTCGATACCGGGGAGATCGTCGTGGACATCTCGGAATGAATCGTGATGATGAAGCAGAATCACGACATTCGATTCCGGAGACACCGCAGCGGATATCTCGGAACAAATCGCGATTACGAATAGACCCTGAAGTTTTAGGGTTAACCCGATTTTTTCCCGAATTTGCACCCCGAATCGAGGTTCACCGGTTTAGGGTTAAACCCGATTTCTACCCGTAAAACTGCACCTAAGCTAGGCACCTCACAGCAATGACATACTAATTTTTCACAAAATACACGGTTGATCTCAGCGTCTGATACTCTGGATAGGCTGTACAACGAACATTTGTTCGACAATAGCGCCCGATTTATCCCCAAATTCAGTCTGATGGTAATTTTTCCACCCGAATTTGCATGAATTTTCGACATCAAGTGATTGACCTGAATTTTACCCCCCAAATTTGAAAAAAAATAAAACCCAAAAACTTCAGGGTCTAATTATGAAGTAGAATCACGACGTTCGATTCCGGAGATAGCGCCACGGATATCTGGGAATAAACTGCGGCGACGAGGCAAGTCGCGACTTTCGATTCCGGGGAGATCGCCGTGGATACTTCAGAATAAAATGGGGGATACATGTACCTTAGGTGTTTGGTTCCAATTTTCCCTCACGTATTGAACGCACCCCTCAATAAAGCGATGTTTTGAGGAAAACATGTATGTCTTATATGCGAGCAAATACGGTATATGCTGATAACATGTGGTGCCACCTGTGCAAAATAAAAGGCCGCGCGTGTACGAGGAACTGAAGAAGTTCCCGAGACTCGGACACGCGAGCACGACTCGTTTTTTCCTGTCCGTCACCAGTTCTGGAACACCTCTACAGGCACAGTGTTCATCTGACACTTTTGGGTCCTGGTCTCACACGGGATAAAACTGGGCAACATCAGGAAAAGCGGATTTTCGGGAGAAAAAAAGTGCTACTCGCAGTGTAGATAAACGTGAGATCTTTAGAGTAAAGCCCAGAGAGACCCGAGAACCGAAGTTGCTTTGGTTTCAAAGTAATTAATAGAGTTACAGTACCTATATAATCTAAATAAGAATATATAAAAAAATATAAACATACAAAGATGAATATGTAAATTAGAAAATTATAAAATAAAATTATTTATTTATACATGTCCACTAACAGCTCATGCCAAGGCAGTGGTGCACTACAAATAAACATGCAAATGGTTAAGCCTATACAAACATATTAATAGCGCTACAGGGAAGGAAACTGGAAGAAGAGACTAACAAACCATTAAAAGTACGCGAGTGAAAGAACGATAGTAATTGCAAAAAAAAAAAAATCTACTTCTCTACACTTCAAATCATTATGAAGGCACCGCATGGGGACAGACTATGGGGGAGATAAGTGCAGATAAGCCCGTAGAAGATGGATAGAACGTACAAGGAAATCGCGAACGAGTAGATGGAACAGGAAAACTAATAGTAGATAACAAATAAGATATCCCAACCTTTTGTGAAAGTGCCGAAAGGCTGTCCCGGAAACGCTTCCAGAAGTCCCGAAAGAGCGGCCTGTCAATTTTCTTGAGCGTCTCTTCACTGGATGCGTCGACGGAGACGTAGAGTTGCGTCACAGGTTCCAGGGCGGCGATGGCGTCAGGAAATTGTGCGTTGGTCACGAGGAAGGTGGAGATGCCACGTTCGTGGAGCAGCCGTACCAGGGCATTGATCTCCGGGTACATGATTGGCTCTCCCACCAGCGATAGGGCACAGTGGCGGACCCGCGTGGCCTCCTCCAGTTTCACCTGTTGGACGCCTGGGACTCCTGCACGTCCACGTAGGCACAAGAGAAAAGGCATAGATGTTGATCATCGTCCTCGTATGGTCATATATATATATATACAGGGTGTCCTTTTTTTTTCGATACAGATTTTTCGTACAAAGACTATAAGGGCTATAGACATGCTGTTTTCACTTCTATCACCTCTGGGCCAGCGGACGTTCTTGGCCATATGTTGCTTAACCGTCAAATGACTAACCGTTAATTAGCTTTTTAATTAGAAAAGCTATGAAGTTGCCCCACGAGAACATCTGTTCCTTTCGGTTCCTAGCCATTTTCAGAACGAAAATCTGTTTGGTAGATCGTCCGCAAAAAATTTGTGAAGGAAAACCCTTTCTTTGTTTATTTTGTTCATTGCGCATCTTTGGAGACACGTCTTCCCTTCACCCCCAACGTGAGATGGTGAAGGAGCTTCATGCGTCGAAGATGTCGCCACAGTGCCACATCATACGTCGAAGATGAGCTTCAACTTGTGGAAACAAAACAAAAACACATGTATCGGGTGATGCTATCGGAGCTGCCCTTATCTTGGGTTGCATTTCCTGTTAATCTTTTTCTAGAACGCAAGAGGCAACAGTGTGCTTCTTTCACCCTCTCACATTGGGGTGAAGGAAAGACTGGCCACATGACACATGACAGCGTAGTGTCATGTGGCAGTTTTATCAGCCAATACGGAAGTAGAGTGAGTATGATGGGTTACATTATCTTGCAGAAGAGTGAGCGTGACCACTAATATTGACCACTAAAGCAGTAATATTTTGAGATCTGACGGACTAGATTTCTTTTCCTTCTTAAGTTGAACAACACTACACTAGTTACAGGTGCTGCCACTGTTACGCATGTGGCTGCAGTTTTTAAAATCAAGTTCTGCAAAACTTATACATCTATCGAATGAATCACTTCGCATTTTAAAAGAGGGTAGTGACTGAAATGCTTTCTGTGCGTCTGCAATGCTACTTGACGGCTGTTCCGGGCTGTCAGCTGCGCGGTGAGTCGGATCAGCAGCTAATGCTTTTGGCATGTGTTGTGGATGATTAGAGCCTGAAGTTTTCGGGAAATATTTTTTTTCTAAATTCGGGGGGTAAAAATCGGGTAAATAAACGTGTGCACTAAATTCATGCGAATTCGGGTGAAAAAACTTCCATTGCGCTAAAATCGGGAAGAAATCGGGCTCAGTTACTCAAACTAACTGTACTGGTTTGGTACAAATGGTGATGTAACTGCATTTGCTGTCAAACAAGCTAAGTGTGCATTCCTACGGACTTCTCAGTGAGGGTAATTTGCCGGGTAAATATCGGGTTTCACCCTAAAGGGGCAACCTTCAATTCGGGGTGCAAATTCAGGGAAGAATCGGGTTAAGCCCTAAAACTTCAGGCTCTATGGTGCAGTCGGTTCAGTTTCACATCGCAACAGATATTTTCTGCGAGGGGGATGCTTAAAAACGAACGTCATTGCAACTTTCCTTTCCTTTCGCACATAATTCATTTCATTTATTTCATTTATTTTTCATGAAAGCACCCTTGGGGCAATTTACATTTTAGCACATTTTATTTTTGATTTCCTTTCCATTCTACTTTTATTTCTATTTTATCTCATTTTACTTTACTTTCTCACATGAAGCCAAAATTTACTATCCCAAAACCACGGGATTTGGCCTTGCGAAATCCCTGGATTTCGGGACACGAAAGCATGCTGGGATTTTGGCGTCCGAACCTTAGTTTGCGCATACTCGGGATAGTAAGCATATTATTTGTCACGATAGTACTTTCTGAACAAACACGTGGAGGTGACAAATGTAAAGGTACCTCGAAACTCCTTTATCATTTTATAGTGATTGTTGAGTGCAGCGTCCACTATCATCTCTGGTGGATCCATGTCCCACTTCCACTCTGTTCCCACTGGATTTGTATGGTGCCTGCGATATGAAGAAAAAAAACGAGTTTTTCTTTTTTCACCAATGCTAGAAATCTGACTCACTTGTTATAGATGAAGAATGTAGAGGATTAGGTCAACATCCACTTGGCAAAAGCAACCACGAAAATATAACACAATGAAGCTTTCCTTTAAGGGGGAATCACTTCTCCAGAAATCTATGGACGATTTTCGTTTCGCACAAGACACTTTGAGCGCTCTAAACTATCATCTTATGATTGGAACTGTCTTAGCTTTTGCTCTAGTTAATGACGTATTTTTTAGAGGACAAGATTGAGCCGTTGAGTTCGAATAAATTAAGTTTGGCGCGTCTCGAACATGTGCTGCCATCTCGATAGAGTGTCGCACACTGAAATATTAGCGAATTCGGGCTCAATAGAAATCAACGAATAGTGCTGGAATTCTACAAAATGTGTCATTGACAAGGGCAAAGCAAGGAGAACACACCGATACTTCTGTTTTGACGATATTTTGCGTTGTTTCTGAGCGGTGTGCGAACAAACTTTCTCTATTGTCTTGTGCAGAAGTGATTCCCCCTTAACGGACACAAGCCTTCATGCAGTGGACATTGTCAGGTACCTGACGAAATGCAGTCCAATGCAATGAAAGCTTTTATCCATTAAAGGAAAGCTTCAGTGTTTTATATTTTTGTTGTTACCTTCACTTGTTATAGACCTCCAGCCATGGATGGTCATGCCACGAAACACGTATTACGGGCTGTCGAATACTTCAGGAATACGTTTACGCAGCTTTTAAAGCATTACACAGAAAGCGCTTCAGTCACGAACGTTTTTTTAAACTAATTCGTTAGCCTAACTGCTAACTCTCATTGTAAAGAGCAGAGGCAGCAGCTGTCATCCTCATCGGATCGCTGAATCCAACAATTTCTCTGCACCATGCTTTTACTTTTCTCTCATCTTTCGAAAACCTTACAAGCACTTGAAAAGTTGGAGAAACTTCTGAGCTACCCTAGCTACAGTAGGGTACATTCTACAGTGCATATATAGCATCATCCCATGTAAATCAGTTGCTCGCAGTACAAAACTGCACTTGTCTATTGCTAGCTGGGTTATAGTTCAATTGAATGATGGCAGTTCAAGAATGATGGATGGGTTATGCCCCTGCTACACAGGCACAAAAATTACATTAAACGCTTAATCCATTAAATGACATTAAATGCTCAAGTATTAATGTCATTCGTGCGGTGCCACATCGAGATATTTAATTCAATTTGCATGAATGACAGTTTCTGCTTAATGGGATTGCCAAAACTCATTTGCCGATGAAATGCCTACTCTTACTCCCATTATCTGCACGGAGTAACAATTTTGTTCACGCATAAAGCCACTTTGTACTGTGCAGGACAAGATCATTTCATAATTCGACGTTACACGGTACTCTTTGATCAAGCAACAGCAAGAGTTGCTTGAAATTTTCACAGAGAGAAGCAAAAAAGAAGGCATGATGACATCATGAAGTTTAAAGCAATAAACCTCTACCCAAGAAATGTCATCATGACGTTGGCAGACACACTGAAACCAAAACGGATCGGAAGGGGAGGGCTGGGTTCCACGAATGGGCATTTGTTCCTTGCCTCCTACTGAAAGAAAAGTAGGACCAAAGGTCGCATCCTTTTCAGAGACCATCCTAATCTCCTCAAGACCGTGGCTTTCGGGCGCGACCTCGTTCGCCACTAGCTCTGAACATAGTTCAACTCTACCAAACTCGTGGCGCTGTCGGACATTATGACGTCATTTGTTTACAAACAGGTAGACGTCTATTACAAACTGATGTGTGGCACAAGCTTTGTGGAGAATGCCATTTAAGACCCTAACGGCATTAGGCGATAATGTCATTTGTTCTGCGCATGTGGGCACAGGTACTCCACAAAATCCTGCTACTCACCTCCAGCAAAAGACGCACTTGTTGGCACAAGCCAGGCTCGGGGTCGTCTCCATGCACCGGTGGCTCTCAATGCCGTAGAAAGTATGCTTGTAGCATCCTCCCCTGCCACGCAGCATGGACTTTGTCCAGCGGCACAGCTTCACTCCGGAGTGACTGCCAATGAGACGATACCCTTGTTTGGTCAGGGACGCCCGTACTACGGGAGTGATCATCTGCGTCTTCTGCTGTGTTGCCTTCTTTTCGACCCCATTGCTCTTTCCTGCCAGGTCTTCCAAGTCAACAACATCCTTTTCTTCGTCACTCGAGGTCTCATAGACTTCCTGCAAGATGCAGTTTGTCGGTCTGCTGAACGTTCTGTCGCTACACAAGAACCAAATTCTGCAGGGTGCGCCAGAAAACGTGTCATTGAATTATAATTAAGAAACTATGCCACCTCGAATCATGCGGTCAACGGCGTTTGTTCTTATTAGGTTTTTGCCACCTTCTGATGTGAATGTCGCGTAACGTAAGTTTAATTATGTAAATTTTTGCGAACTGAAGTCGGAAATTTGCCAAGTAAAGGTCACTTTTTTACCCCACCAAAGTGAAGAGCGTGTCTAATTTATTCAAATTAATGATAATTGACAGGGATATTCAGGGGCTATCCCGTCAGAACAAATAGCCGAACATCATGCTCTACGGAGCTTCACGGCAATCCTTGTCAGTCCGACGAAAGGAGGTTGGAAACCCTGCCCACACCTGCAACGCAGAAAGAGATAACACAGGTATGGCTTATCGCGTCCGACTTTCGCTGGGATCGCAGTTTCCCTCTCCGAATTTCAGGAACTGTCACTTTTTCTACTATCACTCTGTGGGCTGGGTTTCAAACCTCCATTCGTCAGACTGAGAGCGATTGCACTCAGAAACTCGTCGCACATTATGGTCCAGTGCTACAAAAAGCATGATATTTGGCTATTTTTTCCGATGGGATAGCTCGTGAATATCATGTCAATTATCATGAACTTGAGTGAATTGGGCACGCTCTTCATATTGGAAGAGTAAAAAAGTGACATTTACTTGGCAAATTTCGGAGTTCAGTTTGCAAATATTTACATAATTAAACTTACGGTACGTGACATTCACACCAGGAGTTGGCAAAAACCTAGTAAGAACAAATGCCGTTGACCGCATGATTCTGACATTGCATTTTGCATGGCCGCAGCCATTTCACCAATGCCGCTTCGCTTCGTCACATTTTGGGAACAATCTTCCAGAACAACGGTCACACGTGGTCGCCTACAATCCGCGGCCGGTTGTACTCAACCAGAAAACCCCGTGAGAAGGCACTTGGCACGTACGTGTGCAGGTATTTTTTCTGTTTGGAGAGCGAAATCGGAGGAGACGAAACATTGTACGAGGCTAAACTGACGATAGCACGTCTTCTCAAGAAACACGGACACAATCAAACACGCGATCTGCCGCGACCTCCAGCCATGAATGGTCATGCCGCGAAACAAGTGTTACAGGCTGTCTAATTCTTCAGGAATGCGTTTGCACAGCTTTTAAAGGAAAATGAGAGAAGATAAGCCCAAGGCTCCAATTTTCCGTGAGATTGGAGAGTGCGTCCATGCAATCGGGAGACTGAACAAAATTCGGGAGCCTCCCGGATAGTCAAGGACTACATACTGCAGGGTACAAATGATGATGACTACAAGGTAAAGCCATTTTGTCAAAATGGACTCACAAAGGTGTATTTTTCGAGAACTTGGCTCGTAAAAGAGCACGAAACTATTGTGTATAAAAGCGGCTATTAGGATAGTAGTCTACATTACGCTGGCTACAAGTTGCAGGAGGGATATAGTACTTACATCTGGTACCTTTTTCTCCTTGTGCGTCTGCAGGGTGCCATCACGCAAGTATGAAGTCACATCTTCCTTCCATTCAGCGAACCTTCCAGTGCCTGGGTAGGTGCTTTGGCCATTAGCATTATATAATGACGCCTGCAGCCACTGCTTACCATATTTTCCTTCATCAACGCTCTCATCGTTGAGGCACAGTGGCAGCACAGCACGGCCGCCCAGTTTCGAGAGCCAAAAGAAAACGTCTTTTGCCACCTACGAAATCCATTCAGTTAATATCTTCGTTGAACCATCTAAAAGGCAAACACCACTTGTGGAATAATTTTTTTTTAACAGTGGCCCCATTCAGATGATACGTGAGGCCTTGTTTTTTGGGGTTTTATGTTTCTTCAAAAATTGGGGGTAAAAATCAACTGCGGGGAGACATCTGCTGGTACGTTGTCGAAAATGTGGACGTGAAGAAGCAAATGCAGTCAAAACATCGCAACGGGACACTAGTATGATGTACAAAAACACATTTTAACATTCCTCTTGAAGCAAGCACGGCTAGCAGTACAGCATAGCTCGAATGGCAGTCCATTCCATACCTTGCTGCCATAAGATGCAATTGAAAAGTAAACAAAGTTCATACATGCAGTGGGATAATAAAATGTGTATGGGTCGTACCTGAGAGAGTAATGAGTGACAACATTTTGCAATCGGAGGTCAAGTCTAGTGGATGGGGTGTAATAGAATGATTGATTGATTGATTATGTGTTTAATGGCACAAAGTCAACAAAGGCAATAGAATGAATACATAACAAGAGCAACATTATACTTCAAAAGGTCGTAGACGTTGTGTACGGACAAGAGAGGGAATGCATATGATATGTCATCACGAGGTGAAGGATAGTCATCAAAGCCTGTTTCTGAGGCAGCAAAAGTAGAAGGAGATGACCTGGATAGGTGAGGCCGTAAACTCCTACAGCCTAGCTGATGTGAGAGTGAATAAGAGTGTGATACACAGTGAGCAAAGCATTCGTGGGAATTCGGATTTTCAAAATAGCGTAGAGTCCAGAAGCAATTTTACTTCTGACGCAGCTTATATGAGGGCCCCAGCTTAAGTTTTCGCGCAAGAGTATACCAAGAAAGAGAACAGTAGTTGTTCGAGTGAGCGCATGGTTACGAAATTTAAGTTGAAAGTTAGAGAAATCTAACGTTTTTTTAGCAGGATGAAAGACGACATAGGATGTCTTTTCACTATTAGCCAAAAAGTCTATTCCTTCCTTCTTTCTTTCATTATTCTTAGACACTTGAGGCTTTGCATGTTGTCGTTTCTTCTGTGTTCCAGCCTCAGAACGTCACTTTCCACTGTTTTCCCAGTTAGTGCAAACTGACACAGTTTGTGTCAGAGATATGGTTGCATTTGACATATTTACACGTGCGTAGACAGTGATGGTTGGGAGCAACGAGAGTTCACTCCATCACAATAAGTGGATGTTAATGCCTGAATGCCACTCAGAGTGAGTGCCACAAGCATGAGTGCCTGAATTGTTATGAAGATGGCACAGACCAAGCAGTGCACAGTGTTGACATTGGAACCAAAGTTTTCAACACCAAACATCCATCAGGACGTTTTCTATAAGAAGTGATATAGACATTTTGTGATATTTCTTCTTATTTGTAAGTGGTCATTTTGTGTAATTGTGGTTATGTTACAAAAGTAAATTTGTAAAGTGTATAACTTTTAAAATGTAAGATCATCACACTGAAAATTTTTGAATGTAACTTATCCTGAATTTTCCCCGGTCTTTACGACTTCCAGTAAACGGGGGTTGTAGTTTGTAGACAACCTCGACTGCACCTCAAAATTTAGAGTTGTTATGACAAAATGCATTAGTGTGTACCCAATGGGCCAAATATGAAGATACAACAAACAAAAATGAAATGTGAAAATATTCTACAAGAAAAGTTTCCTTTACAGCTCCAAGCTTCTTACAGTTCCTTTACAGGGACTACATGTAATGAAAATGCGCGCAGAAAATAAAGCACTAGCCTTGTTGTAGTTCTCCGCATAGGCAGAATCTCCGAGACCATAAATGGCAAAGTCCAACCCCTGCAGGTAGGATTTCTGAACACGGAAATCGGCGTAGGTATCCTTGAGCCAGTCGCAGAACCACTGGGCCTCTTCCGGAGGGCAACCACCAGCACTTGTGGAGATGATGAACAGACACAGCCCTTTCACCTTCACCTGCAGGGAATGCACTCACTACTACTACAGGTCCTTTTGTGACACCAGGGTGCAGCTTTATTGCAAACAGTGAAATTGTCTATCTATAAGCAGCTACAATGGCTAGAGATACAAGGCCTCAGAAAACAACTAAAAAATTATTTTCTCGTTTTGACCACTTGATGCCGAAAAAAATCGCCTGAAATTTCCAATCTCGAAAAAAAAAAAAAAAGTTCTAGCAAAATGTAAGCTGTAATGTAAGCCAAACGATGAAAAGAAGCTGAGCTCACTTCTCTCAGAAGACACTCCTCGGGTTCTAATCTCTTCAGGTTAATCACTTCCACGGAGTAGCCACTAGCTTTCAGTTCCACAAACAGCTTCTCTGCAAGGATCTGAAAGAAAAGAGTTTTGCGTTTTGCGGGTAGAGATTCAATGTTGATGCCAGGTTGCGGGCAAAGTGTGTGTGTCCTACAATGCATCCGCGATCAGTGCGGGTAAATCTGCATCCCCTAACCGAGTATCCGCACCAACGACTCTACTTGACGAGATGTCGGCTGAGCTCATCCGAACGACGTCCGAAGTGACGATGAAGAAGTTACTCAAACACGCGACGGAGGACGGCGCTGAACGCAGTGCAGCTAGCAGACGCAGTTTCTCGTCTGAGAAATTCTGTGGAGCGCGCACAGAATCTCTCAGCGGTAGACATGTGCACGAGAAGACGTGACGTTGCTCGTGTGCACCCAAGAAACTATGACGCCGCTGCTGTCGCCCTCGAGCCTCCACCGAGATCGTCGAGAAAGAGATCGTCGCTCGTGCGGATGCCCAGTTAACCAGGGGTCGGGAACCCACGCCGCAGCTGTTGCGGTCTAGCGCAGACCGAGCATGCGACAAAAAATCCTGGTGCTTAGGAGTACTTGTTGGTTATTATGGCTTTGAGGAGAGGTTATCCAAGACTAGGGTGGCTTGGCCAGAGGGCATGGCACGGAAAGCAAATTCCACAGATAAAAGCGCACGCTCTTTTTTGCCTTTCCCACTCTTAATAAAGTTAACAAAACGTGTTTGTTGTCCCCTCGTAGCTCTTACCATAAATTTGTGAATGCCACAAGCCACAGAAAATGCGACCATTCAGTACGTTACGCTTGAGAAGGAATAGTTAAAGGAATTTTCGGCTCGTTCGACCACGTAACAATTGCGGCAGGCTAATTTATACTTCCTTCGAAGTGGTTTCAGATATGATCTGCGGCCCCTGGGAAAAAAATCTACGACGAGGCGATGAAATGTGTTCCTCAGGATTGCAAAGGTTTCTGAACCCTGCAGTAAATTAATCTTTTGAGACCCTAACTTATTCATTAGCATTGGCATTTTCCCTCGGGTCTCGTCGAGAAAATTACCCGAATAAGCTGAGTCCCTTTCACGTAGCGCATCGTGATTTGACCTTTCAGCAGGGCAAATGCAACGCCACCTGTGATACACGAGGGCAGCCTTGTTGCCTCCCCTCCCTCCTTCGCTTCATCGACATTAAGAGTCAGAATTCATTCGCTACACGATTCGCCGCGATTCACCGTTCTGCGAATGCAAGAACCCACGAATGATTGCAGCTCACCTGGAAACTGCAGACCTAAGTATTTAGACAGAAAGTGCAAGACGCTTTCCAGAAAATCAGTTTTGAGAACGATATCGGACTGTTTTGCGTGCTATTTCCAAGTTTTCCCATAGAGTAAACGCAGATGTTCAATCACAACTAGCAGACGACGGGAGTTCTTCTACATAGGGCTGTTGCAGCGAAGTTTGCACAGCGCTATCTCGGGGTCAGACGGCCACGTATCCCAACAGTCGGTAGTTTCATCAGCGGGTTTTGCATGGTGTTTCAAACGGTATGGTACCAAGAAAAGCTACAAAACGTGTAGGAAATCCACAGAAAAAGCGGTGCTTCTTGAAAAGTGCTAACAACTCGAGACCGTGTATTTGACAGTGCCGCGGCGTCTGCTAAACTACCGTGCGTTTCATAATTTGGGGCGCTCACTCACGCCACCAGGCCCAGGACAACAGGTCTATGGCCACAACTGCTGAAAGCTCGTACGTGATTCGCTGCCGCCGTTGAAAACGTAATCCTGATCGGCTTACTCTTAATTGTTGCATCACATCGATGAGTGCGCAGGCTTTCTCCATCTAGTGTGGCGTTGGCACGTGTGACTTTCACTTAAATAGTTGGAGAAGTTCGACGCCGAACACTTAAGTCTAACAGCACGCTTTCGTCGAAATTTGTTTGCTCTTCCCATTTTGGTCGCTCATCATGGATGACTCGCAGCTTTAGAGTCACTGCGGATAACTCAGGGTACCCCTGCACTGCACCCACAAGTAGCAGGTACATCCGCGCCAGGCAACGACGGCTGGGCGTGGTACATCTGCGGGTACGAATTTATTTAATGCAATCGTGAGAAAGTATAGCACATTATACGCATACTTTGCAGAATATCACGGTTACTCATTTCTGAGAGTACCTAGACAGAGAGATTAATTAATTATTGTAATTTTAGTTACTCGCAATTAATTTTCTGCCAGACAATTAATTTGTTAATTAGCCGTCTGACAGACACAATTTGAGAACGACCAACACACAGATTTCCCCGCAACGGCACAGCCGGGTAAGGTGTTTTGAACAAGGACGTTTCGAGAACGGCAAAGTGAGAAGGGGTACTCCTGAAGGGGTACTCCTGAAGGGGCTCCCACGAAATGCCTGGCTGTACCACCCTCAGTGTCGCGCGTGATTGCTTCAATGACGTACACTTTTGCTCCCTTAATTGAAGACTATAGATATTGGGTTACAAACACAGCAATAATATGAACGATCCTATTCGCTGACAGATCGACCTATAGGGGGCGACACAGTCACCTTTCCAGTGTGGATAACGTGCCGGCCGAAGTTTGGAGTCGATGATTCTTTTCCGTAATTCTTGTGTACAGTCAACCCTTGATTTATGAACACCCTCGGTTCCCCGAAAAATCGTTCATAAATCGAGGGATTCATAAATCGAAAATTCAGATAACTGAGTACTATCAACCAAATGGAACAGTATTTCCGAGTTGGGATTGTGTTTATAATTCCATATATTGTGTAATTTTGCTTTTGACCATGCCTTCTGCTGTATCAATCTCACAAAGAATAGATGTTAGCGCATTCACACTCTGTTTATTATGCAATACTAAATTGTTTAATTTTGCTTTGGACCATGCCTTCCGCTGTGTCAATCTTGGAAAGAAGAGATGTCACCACATTCGCACTGGACTGGTCTCGGATTTCCTCCGGGATTTTTGACCTCCGTTTATTAATCTCCGGGTGACAGCGACCACCTTATTCATCAACTGAGGTCAGGAACACTCGGTCACACCTTGTGCGACCCCGGAAAACCCGTTTGTTGTTCCGATTTCGAGGGATTAAGAACCGAGGGTGCAATACCTGGAAAACGTTTTGTCCGTTCAGGCGTCATTCATAAGACCACGAAATTATCGCTTTGAAGGTTTCTGTTGACCTCGGAACGATCCGTTCATAAATTGAGGGCAAAAACGCTGGGCAACTCCTAGTTGGTTCCCAGAAATTCCGTTCATTATTCGAATATCGAGGTTCATAAAACGAGGGGAAAATGAATGGAAAAAGTTTGGTTCCCCGTGCTCGTGTTCATAAAACGAGGGAATTCATAAATCGAAGGTTCATAAATCGAGGGTTGACTGTATATTCACAGGAAGATCACTTGTGCCACGATGGAACGATACTGTTCGGTTCCCCAATGCTCCACCTATTGCACTGAACGCGGAAAATAAACGCGGAAAAGCAGACGACGCGAGGAAGCTACCCACATGACGGTAGTTCATTGTTTCTCCACAGCGCGCCGACAAACTTCGATCTCGGGGCGTATCTCTAATTCGGCAGCAGTTGGACATTTCGAGGATTGCAAATAATTTTTTCCTTGTTGTAGGAGATCATCATTCTTGCCATGCACAATTTTTTGCCTTGTAGAGGTAACGAAAACATATTGCCAGTCCAGATGCGGCCGAGTGTAAAAAATTTGGAACATCTGACATTCCCAGGTACGTGAATGTTTGCGGTGTGAATGCTGGGTGCTTTCCTCCTAACCCACGATTTTCCTTTGACCATCCATAAACCGTACGGTGTGAAATTTACACGACATGCAGCAGAAACGGAATTCATGATTCACCCTGAAAAATCTCCCCTCGTTGACCAGGGTATATCTATTTCAAGGAACACTACTAACCTGGGCATTTCCAGTCTGGGTTCCATAAAACACCTTCACCGACCTGCCTTTCTCAGCTTCTTTCTCATATGCGTGTGCCTATAATGAAAAAAAAAAGGAAATATATGCTTGAATGCTTCAACATCTAAAGAGTAGCCGTACCTGGGCTTTGGAGAATTTATCTTTGACGACGAGGAGGAACAGCAGCGTGACAATGCCGCCACACAACGACGTGAGAGCTGTATTGGATAGCCAGCTCGTCGTACCCTCGCCAATAACTTCTTCTGTGTCTGTAACAAACGTAACCCCAGGTCACAAAATGTCGCTGCTCCATCTCACGCGTTATTTTCGCCCTTCAACTATATTTGCTGGTCATTTTACGTTAAGTAGTTTCGAACTTATGCATCATACCATTTCCCAAAGAAGAGTGCGCGGTTAGCAGAATAACAAGAGCCGCAAAGATCGTCATGGCTTTTTCGACAACCGACAGTTTCTCGTCACGAAACTAGGTGAACCATATTGTTTATACTTAGCAACCGTTAATTTTTTCAACATGCGCAAAGGCCAAGACACGCGCACTCTATCGCAACATGCAACACTCGATGAAAGAAAATAAAAGGAACTCCCTACGGCTTGGACTGGATTTCTATTAGATGCGCCAATGATGGCGGTGCCAATGAGGCTTTCCTGCCTCTCTTTTTGACACAGAAATCATTCACTTCACTACAATAAGTTCATCACGTAACCAACGCCTAGAGAGGAGTCGTCGGCGTAACACACCTTCGCGACATAACACGCCCCTAGCCACACAGGACTGTGACATCGCCCCTCCCTGGCATTAGCTTCGAAAAGGAGAAATCGCCGCCATGATGTTGGTGTCTTGAAGTTTAGTTCTGGTTTCGCTTGGATCACAACACAAGTAACTGTAAAACACCATATGTACGGCAATTGCGGCGTTGCGATGAATGAATTCGATGTGGGTGAAGGCATCCTTGAATCCCAACATTTGAGTACTGCACGCGGGTAGAAATTTCTCGACCCTCGTCCGCCGTACATCTGAAAAGTGACGCACACACTCCGCAACACGCATATTATTTTCAAAAGTTCACCCGCCACCCGCGTAGAGATGAAACTGCCGCTACACAAGGTTTTTGAACTGGATGTGTTGTCGTTCAAAACCTGCGTCCGACCGGCTCAGGAGCCAAATAAGCGTGACATCCGCACTCGACTCACTGTCCATATACCAAAAATCTGAACCCGCACCCGCAGTAATGTGCGGGCTCACCCGCGGTGGTGGTGACGGTGAAAGGGCTTGCCGTTGTCGGCCTCACACAGGTGGGCAACGTCACTACCGACGCCCTGGGGCAATGTGCGTCCTGGGCCGACTTCTAAAGGGAATTGGGGCTCGCCCGCGGGTTATTTGATGATCGGTTGAGGCCAGTATAATTCTCTTGATTCTCGTATTACTGTCCAATCATGCTCGTGGAACCTGTCGTCTGGTGCCCCCATCTGGAGAAGGGGCAACCAACCGGCGGCAGCCCCCCCCCCCCCCCCCCATCGAAACGGCTCTGCCTCGAAATGCCTATAGACATATACAATTGAAATATGTGTACGTTGTCGAAAAAGAGGCACCTTGAGCCTTGCGTTTGTGTTCGTCTCTTGTGTGTGTTCGCTTCCTCAGCACAGTTACTTTCCGTCATGCTCACCAGATGCCGCATGCCTCGTACTTGTGTTCCGAGCCGTCTATTAGGAGAGCTTGGACATTGGGAGGAGCCTGTCTGAAAGCACGTCATTTGATGTCACACGATAGGCGGCGCTAAGGCCAGTGGCACCATTTTGGATCAGAGCTATCGCCTTGAAATCTCCCATTCCGCCATTTTGGAGCACAGCCTCGAAATCTCCCCGTGCCGCCGCGGCTCGCCTTTCATCCGGGCCAAGTGGGCGGAGCGATGACGACTCTGACGTCACGGCTATGAAGTGAAGAAGAGTGTGAAAAGAGTGAGTGCATCTCCCATGCTAGCGTAGCGTAATTGGTTAATGCACTCGACCGGCAATCGAGCGACGGGTGACACCATCAGTGATTTCCCCAGAAATTCGCTGTTGGGGGGGTGCCAAGCTTTCAATGGGGGGGGAGGGTGGTATGCTTGGTGTGAAGGTTCCACTTACGGAATTTTTCTTAGACACAGAAAGAATCGTGGCACAATGGTGACATATCTGCACATCTTTCCCGTCTTATTTGTACATGTTATTACGTTAGAACACAGTACATTACAATACAGATTCATTATGAACGGCATTTCAACATTGAGATGCATAATCACACGACAGACAAACAAAAAAGACTATCACCTTGTCTCACGAAGCTCAATGAATATCTAGCAACCATAGGTGAAAACCTTAGACAAAAAAGGCAAAATACCTCGCTTAATTGAGTTAGGTGCAAATGGTTCTTGATGATCCGCATTGAGTTTGGGTGCCTGCACGCTCATATATGCGCGCAATATATGCATTGAACAGTCACTTTCAAATGATTTTGGAGGAATGCATGGTACGATCATCTGCATGTGTGGTTCATACAGCCCAAGTTTGACAGTACAGGATGTAATTCGCTGCGCCAGACTCACTACCAGAACGTCTTGGTGGCCGAGCTGGTGGTTGGTGGTGGGGTCACCTGAGAAAGTTCAGGGGGGGGGGGGGGTTGCAAAAATGCAGGGAGGGTGTACACCCCCCCCTTTGGGGGGTGTAGGGAAATCCCTGGACACCAGTATATGCTGGCGTTTAGGGCTTTTTTTTTTTGCCAGATGTTTTTGGGGCGTTGTGAAATCTTTGGGAAGAATTTAGGGGTGAGGTACCTGAAAATTCGTGGTTCACAGGAACGCGCCGCTTTTCTGTTTAAATCAAAAGCGTTTATGGTATCATTCTGTGCACTGATTAGCCTTGAGCTTGCATGTGGTGAAGTCCAGCTTTTAAAATGAATGTTCCGCATAAATACTAGTCAGGTGTTTCACCACAATTCCACTCCCAGACGCTCCCTCCAAAGATTTTACAACGACCCTCCGTATTACCTTGCAAAAGTGCCCTAGAAAGCTCATCAGATACATATATATATATATATATGCCACACAACCCTACGGAATTGCAGGGAAATTAAAAAAAAAAACGTTTGCAAATCACCGATACTGGTTATCGTCGTATTCGCAGGACGACCTGTTAGACTCAGAGACAAACACCAGCAACCACTTCTGGATGAAGGCTGCCGTCCCCTCGCCGCCATATTGTAGGTCCTTCGAAGTTATGTTCCCGCATTCGTTCACTGCCATATGCTTTTCGGATGACTATTAATGTCGAAAACATGGAAATTACTTGGATATGCTACAAATCACACAGCTCAATAACTTTGAAACATCAAATATACGGTGAGTACGATATATGGGTGAAGACTGACGGCTGGGACTTGCAATATGGCGGACGATGGCAGCACATCTGCCTGCTAGCGACAGTGGCGGTCTCCTCGGATGACGTCATGCGATAAGCCCTATACTTAGGATCGGGGCTGTGTCCTAACCAGGGCTGCGGAATTAGGTGACCCATGCTCTCATTCCATTCTGAGGAATGGAGATACATGTTAATTCCATTCCTTTCAATCCCTCAATTCCCATTCCTGGAATAATAAACGAGGCAATATCGACGAAAAAAGTAAGAAGTCTGATAAAATGTCTCTTTTGGGTTTGTTGGTAACAGTTCGTCTTGGAATAAAAGCGCTAAAAGTGGCGGACGGACACTATAAGAACAGAGAACGGACGGACACAACAGAATGCCCAGTTGTGTCCGTCAATTAGTTTTTTAACGCTTTTGTTCCAAGATGAGAAAGTCTGATACTTGCCAGCTGAACAATGTGGGGACGCATGACGTCATCCAGAACAAAAATGATATGAGGAAACATGTAGATGGGTTCCTAACATGAGAACGACGCTATAATGCACCTGATACTGTGCTAACTAAGCTTTATGCACTCTTAAAAAAAAAGGTGTACTGTAACTCCTTTTTTTGCCACATATATAGCACCTTTTTGGAGAGTACAATTACGCTCAAAAGGGTGTCTCTTCACTCCCTCAAGGGAGCAGTATAACACCTTCTCCCTGCCGAGGAGTAATATTACTCTCCAGTAGGGAGAAAGGTGTTATGCTACTCCCTTGAGGGAGTGAGGAGACACCCTTTTGAGCGTAATTGTACTCTTCAAAAGGGTGTTATATATGTGGCAAGGAAAGGAGTTAAAGTACACCTTTAAAAAAAAAAAGAGTGTGGAGTATCTGTTACGAAATCTTGAATCAAAACACCAGATGTCCTCCTGATCATGGCCACGAATGACGTGTATGTTCCTGTTCACAAACATTAGAAGGAAGTATCTGACAACCGACTTCGCTGCGCTGTCATACTAAGGGATGCTGTTGAAAATACCCGTTCCACGCCTGCTGATGTTGCACTGTCAACAAAGACTGCTTTGGCGATGCTGGACAGCGGCGATGCGCGATTCTGGGTTCAAGGGGCACAAGGACACAGCGTTGAACCAGAGACTTTCAGACGTTCTCCCAGGCCATTCCGATGAAAAAAAGCGGAATGATTCCATTCCCACTCCAATAATAATTCCGTTGTTGCCATTCCATTCCCATTCCATTGCGGGTTCAATAAAAGGGGAATTCTTCCGGAATCATGCCAACTCCGGAATGGTAACTCCGCCACCCTGATCCCAATACTTGGCTCCGTGAGAAGTGGTCTGACTGGGCAGGCCGCGGATTCCGGTCAGACTTGACGCCGTCATTCGTCGCATGACACACAATCGCGTCCAGACAGTGAGGATTGGTCAACGTGCTGTCTATGGAATGGCGGGGCAGGCTACCGTCGAATGCATATACTTCAGGAAGAAAACGGTCAATAATTTACTTTTGAGTCTCGTGCACACGTCCCATACGCTCCAAGAGGGGAACTTCACCAGGGAACGTGTTCGTGTTCGTGGGGGGGAATCATTCGGATCCCTCATTTCCTTCATCCTTATGGTTCATCATTATCAGTGTATTTGTTGTTGTTGTTCCTTATGGGAGGCGTACGGCTTTTCGTGTCGCTTACCGACATCTTTACCGCGCGTCATTAAGTCCCTCCTACATCGCTTACGGCTGAATGTTGCCTTTTCGCCGTATACTACCGTTACCAGATAGGGTGTGCCAGTAGTCCCTTGTGCCCGGAATGTGGTGTGCCAGCGACCGCGGACCATGTGACCATCGCATGTGCCACTTATAGGAGGGAGCGTCACTTGTTGGCAAACGACTTCGCGCGGATTGACAGCCGACCCCTTGACCTCAGACTCATTTTGGGACCATGGGACACACGAAAGCAGATGTCCGTCTTGCGACCCTTCATCAAATTTCTGCAAACTACCGGCCTGATCGACTCTCTCTAAAACCTTGTCAGCGTCGTCAGCATCATCCTCATCACCATCCTCTCATTTTTTCCCCAATAGCAATGGGGTAGCATTCTGCTCAATGAGCGGAAGTCATCCCCATATCATCGTCATCATGTATTTCTCTCTCTCTCTCTCCGATTGTCCAAACATCACATCATCATCCCATTTATGTGTGTGTGTGTGTGTGTGTGTGATTGTCCAAAATAAGGTGTACACAGCTCCTGTTCTCAATCAACAATAACAACAACAGCTTTATTTGAATGATGAGGATTGGGGTGTTTCATCTTCAGGGGCGATACTCTGCCCCATTGCTGGTGGTGACGTGGGGAACTGCAACAATGAGTCACGGCACAGTGAGGACCTGCAGTGTCCAAGGCGTTTCTGAAGTGCTTTTAGGGCATATCGTTGGTGGGATGGATTTGGCCATGGATCAACTCTTTTTTTTTTTTTTCAATAAGTCGATTGCAGGATATGGTGTCACTCGGAATGTACAGTTGACCCAGAGCAGCGTCATGTTGCGATGTTCTGTCTTAACAAGGTACAGTTACGTATTCCTCTTCATTTTTTTTCTTTTCTTTTTTCTTTTTTTTTTCGGAATAGCAAGTCGACCTTCGTCTGGTTAACCCTTCCCGCTGGTTTTCAATGTTAGAAAGGCCCACCGCCAAGATTCGAGAATATAAGTTGTTATCGGCCTTTCATTCGGCCGTGTCTCCGTCAGGCCATTGTCTTCCTTCCGTGCACTGTTCGTAATAAGTTCGTGCGATGTGAGTGCACGCCCTGTTCTATAAAATGTCGGGGATATTTCCGTGCATCGCGAAGTGGTGAGGCAGTCACGTGGGCGGTGTCCGTGGGCACGGTCGGTTCGCCGTCCGGCGTAGGGGGCACCCAGCCAGCCTACGTTGGACACGCGTGGGACATCGTTTTACTTCCTTCTTGGAGGACGAATTATTGCGCCGACGTCAATTCCAAAGGTCTCGCGCAACCTCCGTGCCATGGGGCGCATTCAGTGTGCGTGTCCTTACAACACCGTTATTCCCTGTCGGCGCGATGCCGTTCATGCTCCTTCCTGGGAATGTCCGAGAGACAAAGTCGTGAGACCCCGTAATAACCTCCGTACATATAAGAACAATCTCGAAGGACTTCACTGACAGTGGATATCTTTGCCAGGGGGTTGCATTGTCTCCGACATGGAGTGTGCGTCGTTGAGGACTGAGGAGGTGATGATGATGATGACGGACAGAAGAGAAAAAAAATTGGGAAAGAACTGTGGAGAAAAGAAGAAGACAACGGTCATCTCTTCGCTACATGCGAGGCCTCGAAGAAGAAGAAGAAGAGGAAGAAAAAAAAAACGGGGTTTCTTTGTGTATGTGTGTTGTCGGAACAATTGCTCGAAAAATTCCAATCCCGAACAAAAAAGGAAAAGAAAAAAAGCTCCCAGCTCCTGTGACCCAGTGGCACTATGCGAAGTTTGGAATTCCACGACGAGACTGGGAGGGGGCCCGGGTTCAAATTCGAGCGCTGGCTCCGCTGTCTGGATGTCTTCCATTGGTTTTACCTCAGACGTTTTAAAGGGGTTGCGACCAGTCATCCCAGGTTATCCCAGATAGACACAAAATACGTTATTTTCATTTTTTATTTTTTTTTATTTTGCACCGATGTGAACCCGCATTGAAAGTTTCACAGCGAAAGTTTCACTCTAAAAACAGAGGGGGGGGGGGGTCGAATGAGGTTGTCGTTGTTGGCCGCACTCAAGTTGGCATCGTCACGACTATAGCAAAGGGGGAAAAAAAAGAAAAAAGAGGGAGAAGAGAGTTGACGATTCCAAAGTGAGGCATAGGCAGGGTTGTTTGGATTTAATCCACATGGATTTTATCCGGTGGATTTTTTTGGATTTTATCCACACAGTTTTATCCGGATTTTTTAGAGGTTTTATCCAGATGTGATATGAAAGACAATCTGAACTCAACGTCACACGGCAAACTCATGAGTTATTTTCTTGTAGTGTTGACTGTTTGCAAAAGCCCAGGTAGGCGCAACGTCAGCTTTTACCTTTTTTAACTTTGTAACTTTTTAACTTATAATTTTTCAGAATTAATTTTTCTCCTATTTCTTCTACTTACTACTATATTTCTTCTACTATACTAAGTTAACGGCATTCAAAACATTAGTCCGTCCTATTCTGGAATATAGTGATATTGTTTGGGACCCGTGCACCATTGCGAATATTCGACTTCTTGAATCCGTACAAAGGAGAGCGTTGCGTTTTATTTTTAAGTCGTACCATCGTCTCACCTCAGTTACTCCTCTTTACGCACGGAGTGGCTTAATACCGCTGGAAGAGCGTAGGAAGACCCATAGGTTCCAGTTTCTTTTTCATTTACTCAATGGTCAATTTCGAATCAATCATCAGGACTATATCACTCCACACGCACCCAGATCAACACGGCTAAGCCATCAGCGCACACTCAAACCATTCCAGTGCAGGACTGACTGCTTTAAATATTCGTTCTTTCCTCGAACCGTCGAAGAATAGAATTCTCTGTCATCTGCTCAGGTCTCACACCGCTCTGTCACGGCATTTGTGAAAGGCTTAAACGCAGTTACATGATGTGACATATGTGTCTCGTTGTAAATTATTTTGGACTTTCTGTGCCCCTCCTACTTGGACCCTTTCAGGGTTTGTAGTATTTTATAAATAAATAAAAATAAATAAATACTTCTGCCCATTCAGGGAGAGAGTTTCTTCCGCTTTCTGGAGGCACTGTAACTGAAGTGTGCCGAAATACGACAGCTAATCCACACTCTTAAAAATGAACTTCACCGCATTGCACGCTCCTAGCCAACCATTACCTCGAATGATATCGTTATCTGTCCCGATTTGTTGAAAACGGGAGGCGTACGCCTTTTCTGTGACAATTGTGAATAGCATAAGTGTCACAGAAAAGGCGTACGCCTCCCGTTTTCAACGAATCAGGGCAGATAACGATACCATTCGAGGTAATGGTTGGCTAGGAGCGTGCTATGTGGTGAAGTTCATTTTTAAGAGTGCAGGCGTGTAGGATCCATACCATTCAACCACGCGTGCATGGAACTCCGCTTTTCGGAAAACAATAGAAACTGATACAATGTTGCTGCTGGGACAGGCAGTTCCGTAAACATGAACTATGAGAGGTCACCCGAAATCAAGAACAGCAAAGCACATTTGTTTTTACTCTGTGTCACATTCCTTGTGTCTTTCAGCCTCGTATATATTCTCCAAAAATATCCGGGTTTTTTTTTTTTTTTCAAAAAAGCGCACTGGAGAGGATCTGTTTAAAAATATCCGGATTTTTTTTTCAACCCTGGGCATAGGCAGGATAAACGATACTGATGGGACGGAGATGCACTGTAGATGAGAGGTGCACTAGAGTGGTCTTTTCGCGAGGCCCGTTTCTTGAAGAAAACGCACAAGGTTGCGAGTTTTTGTAAGTGTACACTCTAAAAACAGAACTTCATCACATAGCCGAGGAGGGGGGGAGGAGGAGTGTCGTTGGGAGGAACCCGAGAGGTCTGCCTGCCTGATTAGGCGGCACGTTTCTCGGGAAGGGAAGGGTGGTGGAGAGGAGGAGAGGAAAGGGTGAAGTGGAAGACCGAGCGGAATCCGCTCGGGGGGAGGATAGCTGCGTCCATGGGCCGACTTCAGGGGAACTTCAGGGCATACGCCTATTACACATCTGAGGGAAACCCAGGAAAAACCCCAGACGGCACAGCCGGCCCGCGGATTCGAACCGCGGACCTCCCAGTCTCCAAGCGCACCACCGGAGCTGGTCATCACATAGCCCGCTTTTAGCAAGTCACCATCCCGAGTGACATCGCTCTGCCCCCTGATTGGTTCAAAACAGGAGGCGTACGCCCCGCGCTTTCCACGAATCGGGAGTGATAAAGGTCTAATTCTGTGAAATGGTTGGCCTTCACCGCGCTATGTGGTGAAGTTCTTATAGAGCGTGGAAGCGGAGAAAATGAAGCTGCATTATACAGGGTGTCCCAGAAAACGTGTCACTGAATTCTAATTTTAAAAACACTACGCCACCTAGAATCATGCGGTCAACGGCATTTGTTCTTACTAGGTTTTTGCCAACTCCTGATGTAAATGTCATGTATCGTAAGTTTAATTATGTAAATTTTTGCGAAGTGAACTCGGAAATTTGCCAAGTAAAAGTCACTTTATACGCCACAAATGTGAAGAGCGTGCCGAATTTACTCAGATTAAGGATAATTGACAGTGATATTGATTGACCTCCTTTCGTCAGACTTGACAATGATTTCGCTGAAAAATTCGTCGCACGCTATCCTCTGTGAGCTCCGTAGAGCACGATTTTCGGCTATTTTTCTCCGATACGATAGCTCCTCAATATTCCTGTCAATTATAATTAATTTGAGTAAATTCGGCACGTTCTTCACATCGGCAGGGTAAAAAAGTGACCTTTACTTGACAAATTTCCGAGTCCACTTCGCAGAAATTTACATAATTAAACTTAGGTTACACGACATGCACATCAGGAGGTGACAAAAACCTAGTAAGAACAAATACCATTGACCGCATGATTCTATGTGGCGTAGTTTGTTTTTTTTTTATTAAAATTCAATTACACGTTTTCTAGGACACCCTGTATGCTGCAGCATTGGCGGTTCTGCTGAAAGAGTTCGCCGTTGTTTGCCTCACAGCGGTGGGCAGCTTCATCACTAATACTCTAGGAGAATGTGCGTCATGGGCCGACTTCTAAGGGAACTCTGCCGCCATATGTCTGTAAACCCGCCTGAAGAAAGCCTAGGAAAAAAAAAAACCGCACAGCACAGCCGGCACCATGATTCGAACCCGGGTACCTCCCAGTCTCGACGTGACGTGGCCAGAACACTAACCACTCAGACCCCGCGACCTGGTCCGAAATTCATGCGGCTCTGACATCACACAGCCCTCGCCGCCGCCAGTGAGCGCCAGTGAGGCAGCGCACGAGAGGTCCTGTGCATACAGCTGCCAATGGGAATGGACGCAACTCTGAGCTCTCTGACGTCCGCGCTTTGCTCTGGAGTGTGTTCGAGGACTTGTGTCTCGCAAAGTACGACACATACAAAAATAATTATTTCTTTTTCTCAGTGTTCTGACGTGCGGTACAAGGCGCCCATGATGTATGGACACATCTTGTGAAGTCGGCCCAGGTTCAATGATGCCTCCCGAATAACATATAAAGCAGGCAGACTGCTCGGAAATAGCAAACCACCACCGCCGAAAATAAAATAATAATAAGAAAACATTATAAAGTTGCGGCAAAATATAATGGACAAACGAGGCTGAAATATCGACAAAACGTGCGCCTTTTTGAGTTACTAAACACCGAAGGTGTTCCATGTTTTCTATTTGTGTATGGTGAACGTTGGTATACTTGTATCGGTCTCAGTCACTGAACAATGAAAGTTAGTTTAGCAAGTTATTTCTAATTCTCCAATTCTTCCTGAAATGAATATGTGAGAAAGCCGTTCCGCTATTTGAGGAAGTCAAAATACCGAGAATTTTATATTTCAACACAACTTATAGTAAATATGAGTATGGTGCGGGTATACCCGCGGGTACCCGCGCAAGTTTGTTGTTCGCGGGTACACATTTCCGTGTCATCGCGGGTTGCGGGTAAGGTGCGGGTAGACCAGCACTGCCTCCGCGGATTACGCGGGTTTATCCGCAATACCCCTAGGCGCAAAACCAACCCGTCGGATTTTGGTGTATGGACCGGATTCATTGCGAACATTGGGCCTCTTTCGACACCACGATTGGTGCGATTCGCATCAGTAAGTTGGCAACTATGTCAGCAGTCGCTACACACTCTTAAAATTAACTTCACCCCATAGCACGCTCCTAGCCAACCACAATCTCGAATGATATCGTTATCTGCCCGTATTTGTTGAAAAGGGGAGGCGTACGCCTTTTTGTGACACTTATGCTGTTCATAATTGTCACAAAAAAGGCGTACGCCTCCCGTTTTCAGCAAATCAGGGCAGATAACGATACCATTCGAGATGATGGTTGGCTAGGAGCGTGCTATGCGGTGAAGTTCATTTTTAAGAGTGCAGCGTACGCGTTGGAAAAGTGGCTCGCCAACGGACATGCTCCCCCGCATCAATAAATCATTTCGTGCTGTGACGATCATGTGGCATAAGTGCAACATGTGTACGCATTGGGCTGCGGGTATATCGGCGGGTATGCGGGTACGCGTCGGGATGTGCGGGTGCGGATGCGGGTTGAGCGAATTACATTGCCGCGGATACGGCTGCGGATGCGGATCGTGCCCGCGCGGTTGCGGTGCGGTTGCGGTGCGGTTGCGGGTGCGAATTTTCATACCCGCACTTATCTCTACTTATATGCGTTTCCTACTTCTAGTCAAGCCTTGCGCTAAATGGCTACATTTGCCTGAGCTTCTTATATGTCGTATTTGTGCGTGTGTCCCACCCTCAGTTTGTAATCGAAATAAATATAATAAATAAATTAACTTCCCCGCGCTGCGCCGACGAGTCCCAACTAGGACGAGACGGCCGTCGATGTCTCCCTTCAAATCCGCGTTGTAATATTTGCCTGGGAGAGAGTGAAAAGTGAGTGCCTGCTATTCGTTTCTAGGGCGAGGACGGTACTATTTTTGAGTTGCAATGTGGGCAAGCACCGCGTCTTGTCCCGTCCTGCAGTTGGCAATATACAAACGAGCAAAATATACATTTATAATTTACATTAAGCTAATTAAATTATGATAATTTAAGCGTGCTACACTCTCATTAAGCTCCGATTTCTTCTCTGGTGTCGCTAATAACTGTAGAGTCGTACAAGAGTGAATTTTGTTCGTTTCTTTTTAAATGTTTTTCTTAGCACAATGGCCGGAAAAACTTTTTTTTTTTTTTTAGCAGTTCAAAATTTCTAGAAATTTTCCAATTCTGCTTCCCCCTGTGGCCGCCCATCTTAATCCGGACTAAAATACAGACAGCGGAAGTGACCCTCGTCTGTCGCAGGGCCTTTTGCCCCCTACACTCTGAGCACAGAACTTCACCGCATAGCACGTTGTCCGCCAACCATTACCACCAATGATACACTCTTAAAACAAAGCTTCACCGCAAAGCAGGCTGAAGGCCGACCATTGTACAGAGTGATACCTCTATCACTCTTGATTTGTGGAAAGCGCGGGGCGTACGCCTTTTTGTGACAGTTAACATTTCTACACAAGTGTCACAAAAAGACGTACGCCTCTCGTTTTCAACAAATCAGGGGAGAGAACGACGTCACTCGGGATGATGGTTGGCTAGGAGCGTGCTATGTGGTGAAGTTCATTTTTAAGAGTGATGTGTTAGCGATACAAGAGAGCCTTACCCAACCATCATTCAAGATCCCGCCGTTTGTCTCCTACAGCGCCAAAGGCCACCATGCGGACGGTCTCCCGCGGGCATCGCTATTTGTCAAACGGTCCATTGCCCAGGCTGAAATTGACCTATCCCACCTTTGCTCTTCAACTGAAGAATATGTAGGGTGTCTACTGAGGGCCGGCTCCAAGTCAGTCACAGTCATATCTGTCTACCAGTGGGGTCATGCTCCGCCCAACGTCGAGTCTCTCAAGGCTCTGCGGCTCGTTTGTCCAGGTCCCCTAATTGTGTGCGGAGATTTCAATGCGAGCCACAGTCTCTGGGGTGGTCGACGAAACTGCAGACGTGGTAATTCCATTGTCAATTACCTCTCCTCCAGCGACCTCGTGGTGCTCAACACCGGCTCTCCTACGTATATGCGTTCGCCGCGCTACCTAAATGCCATCGATTTGACTCTGGTCTCTCCTGACGTCACCCTAAAGTGGGAAGCCGAGCCTGACACATGGGGTTCAGATCATTTCCCCATCCTGCTTTCGCCTCCGAGTCGCAGCAACGGCCCCAGGAAAACGAAGACTATTACCAACTGGGTGAAGTTCAGGGAGGGACTGGTCGGCTCCACGGTAGATACCTTGCTCGACTCTGTAAAGGCGTCATTGGCTAATAGCTCAAAAGCAGTATCCTACCTGGCCAGTATGCCTGCCCCTGACCTCCGATACCTCAACCTCCGTGCTGCGCGACGACGAGCACAGCGACGAGCTCTGAGAACCGGCCTTCAGGGCGATTGGGTCGCTTACAAGCGTGTCTGTGCTGCCCATAGAAGGTATACCTTGAAATTAAGGCGGACCCAATAGAGACAGTTCAGCGAGTCCCTCAATGCCCACACTCCAACAACGAAGGTTTGGCATACCCTGCGAGCGATCGAAAGCCTTCCCGAGCCTGTCGACCCGCTTGTCACCTTATCGGTAGCCTCAAACAGGGAGCCCAAGAACATAGCCGAAGACTATGCCAGCGAGCTAGCTCGCGTCGCAAGTTGCAGTGCCCAACACCTTTTTCCTAGCCACACAGGAGCAAATGGCTCCCCGGCGGACGACGACCTCACGATGTCCGAGCTGAAGTACGCCATCCAAGGCTTAAAGCGGCGCAGTGCAGCTGGCCCGGACGGGATCCCTAACCAGGCCCTCAAGAACCTAGGCGACGACCAACTCGACGCTCTGCTCCAACTATATAACAACGTCTGGACCTCTGGATGCATCCCATCTGATTGGAAACATGCTCGAGTAATACCCGTCCTAAAGCCGGGGAGGCCACCGAGCCAACTGTCCTCCTACCGTCCCATTGCCCTAACCTCGTGCGTTGGCAAATTATTGGAGCGTATAATTCACAAAAGGCTGGCTTGGGTCTTGGAGCGAGGCGGTTGCTTCCCAGATCACATTACGGCATTCCGGAAGGGCTGGAGCGCGTCTGACGCAATCGCTGAAGTGGCTACTAGCCTGAAGCAAGCGAGAGAGTCCAATGAGTTTGCTCTCGCTTTCTTCATTGACGTGAAGAAGGCATACGACTCGGTAACGCACTCGGCATGTTTCGCTGCGCTCGAAGCAGCTCGAGTCACTGGCCGCCTTCTAGGATACCTATGTGACTTTCTGTCCAACAGAACGTTTGACGTCTCCGTCCGCGGGTGTATCAGCTCTGTGAAGAAGTTTGAGCGAGGAGTCCCACAAGGCAGTGTTCTATCACCTATACTATTCAACCTAATCATGGCAGGGATTCACCGAGGAATTCGCCCTACACCGTATGCCCTTCATCTCACCATCTACGCGGACGACATCTGCCTCCGCATTGTGGGAACGGACAAGGAGAAAGTTCGTGACACAGCTGATATTGCCTTGAACGGGCTCAATGCAGCGCTGCTTGCGAGAGGGCTGGAAGCATCACCAGAGAAGTCAAAATGCATGGTCTGCATTCCCCGTGGAAAGTACGTGGGCAAAGACTTCCCAAGCCTCAGCATTAACAACACTCCCATCCCAAGATGCGCGTCATGTAAATATCTTGGTGTCACCATCGATAGCACATTACGCTGGTCTAAGCAAGTAAACGAGACTATTTGCAAGGGGAAGAAAACGCTCAACCTGCTACGCAGAATCAGCGGTAAGTCATGGGGCTGCAATACGCGGTCATTGCTCACCCTTCACAAAGCCCTGATCTTGTCACGCATTCTCTACGTGGCGCCATACGTAGACCTCGCGCCTACACAATGGCAGGCCCTTGAGCGCCTTCATCGCGCTGGCATAAGAACTGCGCTTGGTCTCCCAACGTTCTCTAGCGTCACCCAAACGTACCTGGAAGCTAAGGAAAAGCCTGTTAGTGTCCACTCTGAGCTCAAAGGACTCCAGTTTCTGGATGATGCATCAACATCCATCAGCAAGCATTCCCTCTTCACCGACCTCGAACAGAGGACACACACATCCCTAGGACGCCTGGCTAGTGCCACCAGCTCTCTAGCCAACAGGGGCGCTCTTCCTCGGCTCCCAGCTAGTCCACCTACGCCGCCGTGGCGGGAGTTCGTGCCCGCAACAACGCTTCACATCCCGGGTCTACGGAAGAAGAGCGAGTCCAGCCCCCTAGTGGCCAGGATGGCGGCTGAGAACCTGATCAGCGACGTTTATCACACACATACTCTGGTGTTCACGGATGGCTCCATTGACCACCGTTCCAAAAGTGCTACCAGTGCGTACTACATCCCGTCAATAAACAAGGCCTGGCAAGGGAAATCAGTTCGCTACCCAATCTCATCTACGACGGCCGAACTCCTGGCCTTGCTACACGCAGCTGCTGCGGTTCAAGTCACCGGAATACCTAAGGCCGTCTTGCTTACGGACTCCAAAAGTGCCCTCAACAACGTGATAAACCCCATGTGTGGTAGCGTTCTGGCCCGATGTATAAGGAGATCGTGTGCCCAGCATAGGCTAACCGGAGGTGAGCTTACGCTCCAATGGATCCCATCTCATGTCGGCATCAGAGGCAACGAACGAGCGGACCAGCTAGCTTCCTCAGCACACAACAGCTGCAGCCCATCCTTAGCAGTCCCGGCCGACACTGACAGGCTCTTGGTCATCAAACAGCTAGTTGAGGTGCGTCACCCTGGCATACAGGACATCATGCAGAATCACCGACCCTCTCTCCCCACGAAAGATCTTCCCCGTGGTATGCAGACAATGCTCCATCGATTACGCACAGGATCTGCTTTCACGAACTCTCAACTGTGCAAGATAGGCTCCAGGGAGGATTCCAGTTGCGGACACTGTAATCATCCGGAGACAATTGCGCATATCCTGACAGAATGCCGTGCATACCATGCCATGCGGGAAACCCATCTTCCCCACGCCAGGCCTGGTATACTGACGGACGTCCTCTTCCCCGAAGGTTCTTGTGCGGAACGACTTTCAAAAACTCGCGGCCTCGTGCGCTTTCTCCAAGCAACGGGCCTAGCGGAGAGACCACTCTAGTGCACCTCTCACCTACAGTGTGCTTCCGTCCCATCAGTACCGGTCATCCTGCTTCTACATCACTTTGAAGTCCTCAACTCCCCTTTCTCCCACCTTCTTTTCCTTTTTTTTTTTGGCTATAGTCGTGACGATGCCCACTTGAGTGCGGCCAACAACGGCAAGCTACCTCGACACCCCCCCCCCCCTCATTTTTAAGAGTGTAGGGTTACTGATTCCTAGAGCAAGGGAGGGGGGGGGTACGCCTTTTTGTAGCAATCTGAATATATGATAATTTCTACAAAAAGGCGTACGACCCCCGCTCTCTTTTCAAATCAGAAGCGGTAACCCTATCATTCGTGGCAGCGGTTGGCGCACAGCGTGCTACACTCTTAAAAATGAACTTTACCCCATAGCACGCTCCTAGTGAACCATCTGCTCGAGTGACATCATTCTTTCCCTTGATTTGTTGAAAAATGTGACACTTATATGCAGAAGTGTTAACTGTCACAAAAAGGCGTGCGCCCCGCGCTTTCCACAAATCATGAGTGATAGAGGTATCACTCTGTACAATGGTTAGCCTTCAGCGTGCTATGTGGTGAAGCTGTGTTTTTGTTCTGGGAGTGTATACTCTCACACGAAACACGCGCATGTCAACTTGTCAGGGAACATTGAATCCAGTGGCTTATCCAGGGGGGGGGGGGGGGGGAATATGTTTATTGCGAAAAAAAAAAGAGGCAGGTAAAAAGGAAAGGTCAGCCAGGCAGGAGCCGACTTGCTATTCCTTGTAAAAAGAAAAGAAAGAAAAGGAAAAAAAAACAGAAAGGGAGAAAGACGCAAGCGGCACATGGGCAGCAGAGGGGCATGAGTGCACGACCGCTCAGAGGCAGTCCAGGAGCCCAGTGTCACCCAGGAAGCATATGAGCGCTCTGGTAACAGCCCATTGCTTCTGCCCTACGGGGCCCAGTAGGGTGGCCAAAGACAGGTCTCTGTGCCCCAGGGCAGATAGACGGTGCGTGAGTGCGGTCCGAGGAGCGGCATATCTTGGGCAGGTCATGAGTAAATGATGGGTGTCGGCGTCGGTGGAGCAGGAGGGGCACGCCGAAGAGGGACGCTGCTTGATCTTGAACAGGAACGATGGAGTACGGGCGACATTCAGGCGAAGACGATGCAGAGCCGACTCTTCCTTTCGAGACAGCCGTAGCGACACACTGAAGGCCATCTTCGGGTCAATGCGGTGGAGGAAGGTGTTGGCTGCGACAGTGTTTTCCATGAAGAGGTGGGTGTCGAAGGAAACGCGCCGGCGGATGTGTATGCGGCAGACGGATGGTGATAACGGGATGACAGTGTTGCACTCAGCTGCGCCATGAGCGCGCTTCGCTGCTGTGTCGGCACGTGTGTTTCCCGGCAAGCCAATGTGGCTTGGCACCCACTGAAACCACACGGAGTGGCCGGAGGTGACGAGGAGGTTGGGCTTATCCAGAATCGCAACACGCTCCTATATAGCCAACCATAATCCCGAATGACATCGTTCTCTCCGTTGATTTGCTAAAGATGTGGGGGCGTATGCCATTTTTTATTTTTGTTTTTGCATTAGGCAGCTCATAATTGCAACAAAAATTGCGTACGCCCCCCGTTCTCATCAAATCCAGGGAGAGAACGATGTCATTCGGGGTGATGGTTGGGTTAGATAGTGACTCTACACTCTTAAAAATGAACTTCACCGCATAGCACGTTCTTAGCCAACCACTATCTCGAATGATATCGCTAAGTGCCCTGATTTGTTGAAAACGGGAGGCGTACGCCGTTTTTGTGACAATTATGAACAGAATAAGTGTCACAAAAAAGGCGTACGCCTCCCGTTTTCAACAAATCAGGGCACTTAGCGATATCATTCGAGATAGTGGTTGGCTAAGAACGTGCTACGCGGTGAAGTTCATTTTTAAGAGTTTCGGAGCGTGCTATGGGGTGAAGCCTTGTTTTTAGAGTGTAGAAGGGGAGGATGGTTCGGGTAAGCCTATGATTGGGTCCAATGCTCTTCAAGAAGTTGACGCGTTATACGCTTGATGGAGCTAGGAGTACACTCTTAAAAATGAACTTCACCGCATAGCACGCTCCTACACTCTTAGAAAAAGGGTGTACTTCAACTCCTTTTTTTTTTTTGCCACATATATACCACCCTTTTGGAGAGTACAATTACGCCCAAAAGGTGTCTTCTCACTCCCTCAAGGGAGTAGCATAACACCTTTCTCGCTACTGGAGAGTAAGATTACTCGCCGGCACATAGCATAAATATATATTATTATATATAATATAATAATAATATAGCATAAATATGCATTACATTACGCACCTACTAATAGGGGCACATAGGGAAACATTCAGGGGCGAGAACGTTGTCATTCGGGATGATGGTTGGCTAGGAGCGTGCTATGTGGTGAAGTTCATTTTTAAGAGTGTAGGGTGTGTGTGGGGCTCCGCAGGGGAGGGGGAAGTGTGACGTCACTACTCCCATACAGTTTTATGCTCTTTGAAGAAATATTGCGCACTCTCACAAACTTTTAGGGGGTCTATCTCAGATTTTGGGGGTGTTACGGGTGTGTGTAAGATTTGGTCTGGATAAATCACTGGGCAGCACTAACGTGCTGCTGGCTAACTTGTCGCAACGAAAGCGCATTATGTCAGCCACCAGCGGCACGGCTCGTTGGTGGTAGCCAAGTTCGTGCTGTAGACTGGGAGGTGATGGGTTCGAGTCCTACCACCGGCTGTGTTGTCTGAGGTTTACCCTGGGTTTTCCGAAGACTTTCCGGACGAATGACGGAACAGTTTCCCCTGAAGTCGGTCCAGGACGCATACTAACCCCTCTCTGTCAAATCCTTCCTGCCGTCGCATCTCCCCATCTGTCCAGATCTGTACGCCGCTCATAGCCACAGGTGCTTCGCGGCGCTTACACGGAATAATAATAAATAAAATATGCCAGCCAGCCGGACGTGGCGACCGCGTGAGAACCATAAAGAGCGCTCGTGCAGAGCACTTGGAGTTCCGGGCTGCCTCTAAGGGACAGACATAGATATCGCAAACAGATAGCACACACAGTCGCACAGGCACTCATATATTCCCCCGTTCTAAAACAATACCTCAACGTCGCCGAAGCCTACAGGGCGAAATACTATACCTTGAAAGATGAAAGTCACTGAAAAGGTTAGCCAGCTAGCCAGGGAGTGAGGAGACACCATTTTGAGCGTAATTGTACTCTCCAAAAGGGTGTTACATATGATGCAAGGAAAGGAGTTAAAGTACACCCTTTTTTTTAAGTGTGTGAGAATAAATGAGCAAATACAGAGTGATGAGCTGAGGTAGGTGAGCACGAGTGAGCCAACGGAGAGTTTCGCCGAGGGAGTGAATGAGCAGGAGTGAGCAGGAGTCACAGGTCCCAACCTCTGCTTGAAACGAAAGAGAACGAGAGTGTGGTTTCCACGCCTTCTGTGCTTCCCGACGGAAAAGTTGATCTGCGCTGCGCAGTAGCAAAAAAAAAAAAAAAAAAAAAGAACGATGTTCAAACGGATGTGACGAGGTATAGCTTCTCCCCTGTTTTCAAAGCCCTGGGAAGGCCACGGGCTAAGCTTCACGGAAGGCTAAGTCCCAAATTTGCAATTATTTTATCTTTATATAGATACCTTTTGAACAGTACCTGCTGTACGAAACGGGAGTACCCACGCAGTGTACCTTGATGTCAGCGATGTTACGAGGACGACCAAGTGAACTGCATGCATATATACGTGGGCAATATGCGTTAAAAAAAGAAAGAAAGAAAATGCATATGCGGCATTTGGAGCGGGCTGCACAAAATGGATTCTTTTCCGAGGAAGCGGACAAGCGAGCAAATATCGAAAATGGGAAGGCAAACTTTTCGACAGGCGTACTTAAAAAAAAATAAAAAAAATAAAGAGGCAACACCCGTTCTTGAGGTCTATAGAGGGCCGTTGTTGTGTCTGACCAAGGCATCCTGGAGAACTAGACGTCTTACTTTTCGTATACAGTTTTATTGACTTGTCCATAAACAGCGCGATGACCTTCTATTATAGTAGAATGGTTAGTACAAAACAGTGAAAAATTAATCAGTTAAACATTGTACAATCAAAAATGGCAATCCGAGAAATTCTACTGTCATAAAGACCAACCAAAAGTGTCTATTCGCTCACGTAATAATGGACCATCACAAGATCTCCACGTCAATCCGGCGAATTCATTCCTCCAAACACGTTCTCGTTATCAGTAGGAGAGAAGAATGAAAACGAAATTACACGACTAATTTTTTCTTTTTATTATACCGTATTTTTATGGCGTCTACTCACTTCCTGTGCTATGCCCTGCATTAAGTGCTTTTGCAATTCCTCTTTGAACGGCTTCGTATAGTTGCCGAGCATGGTCCGCAGACGCCCTTACTTGCGTGCCAGTTGCGATAATTTTATGACTAAAACTTTAAAAAAAATACGCATAGCCGACACAACCAGTTTCGGCGTCATTTCTAAAATGCGGTGTCATTTAAAGGGACAACGAGCGTGACGTTTTGAAAAGTCAGGATAATATTTCTCGCTATACGATGATGTAACCTTAACGAATATCCACACGTAAATCTGTAACGCCAATAATTTGGATATCACGTGGTGTGATAACTTCCGTACGCAAATTTGTTCGAGAAAGATGAGGGGCACTCTCACGCGGCCATATTGTGTCCTTCCTCCTTCACTTGTATCAACGGCGCATTGATTGACCTGCCCCCTTTTTGCGATAATCGCCCGTTTGGCTGGCCAGTACCTGCTCGCGGTGGAATGTGGCGGAAAAGGGCATCCTCGCCGGTTCATTGACAGTGAGGGATGACCGCTCACCTTAAACGCTGCGCACAATAGCAACGCTGGGGTCAACGGAAGTCTTGTCACGTCAATAAGAGCAGCTCAAAAGGAAGTTCACCCCTTGGAGCACCATAATAAATCTGGATAGTTGCTCACACCCATTTATGGAGGAGTCGACAGATACCGGCGCGCATTGTGATGTGCATCAATGCCATTTTCATGTTCGACTTCCCGGTGTCATTCTCGGTATAACCATACCATCGGACAGCCAGCGTGAAGTTAATGGAGCAGCATGCTCTCCCTTCAAATGTTGGAAACCCGGCACGAGATTTGCGTATCACATGCTCATTCAAACGTATGCTCATTCACAAAACATAAAGTTAATAAGTATTTTTTTTTTTTAATATGGAGAACTTGAATTCGGCACCCGACCAATTCTGAAAAAAAAAAAAAAAATCAGAAATGGAGAGAACAGAAACGCGTCCATAACACACGCACCCATAAAACATACACTCTTAAAAATGAACTTCACCACATAGCACGCTCCTGGCCAACCATCATCTCGAATGATATCGTTATCTGCCCCGATTTGTTCAAAACGGAAGGCGTACGCCTTTTCTGTGACAATTATGAACAGTATAGGTGTCACAGAAAAGGCGTACGCCTCCCGTTTTCAACAAATCAGGGCATACAACGATATCATTCGAGCTTATGGTTGGCTAGGAGCGTACTATGTGGTGAAGTTCATTCTTAAGAGCGTACGTAGGTGAACTGGGGTAGCCAGTCCGATTTAGTCGTGACACAACCTCCCCATTTTTTTCTTCTATCCATCACCATCACCGGCTTTGGAAACTTTAGCTGGTTTATATATGTCAAGGGAGTGGTGCACGTTGTGTGGATGGGTATCGTTGTGCAGACCTTTAGTATATAGAAGCCCAGAATACCAAGAGTTGATCGTTTTTTTTTTTGTTTTTTGTTTTTTTGTCACACATTCTGCATTCAGCGTCCAGACCATCTTCAGCACGCAAGAAATAAAACCACAAGCTGGTTGAATCGCCTCGCTTCTCCGGGAAGCCGCCGCGCCTCGTTCGCCTATTCATTGGGTATCAAACCAATCCCTACGACCTATTCTTTTTTTAAATAAATCTTAATAATAATAATAATAATAATTATTATTATTATTATTATTTATTTATTTCCACATAGCATATCTTCATATCCCCCTCCCCCTTACGATCACCATCATTTCTTTTTCTTCTTTTATTTATTTTTTATTTTTGTTGCGCACGTGCACAGCGCCACAGAATCGGTTCGACGTCACCGATGTCCCTCGAAAGGGCAGCGCAATGCACGAGCTCCGGCGCATGTGTCACAGGCGCGTTTCGTGACTTGAAAAGAGCCGAGATTTCGCGATATTCCGTATCTGAACAATATTACGAAGTACATTCAGTGGAGATGTCACTACTCTCTGGAAGACTGCATGGTATAGGTTGTAAAGCACTGTCGCTCGCACTATAAGCTCGCTGTGCGAACTGCAATCGCAGCCCCATCCAGGCGTAGAAAGATGTTGAATAGCGATTTTTTTTTTAAATTCCGTGCTAGCACCGCGAAGCAACTGTAGCTATGAGCGGCGTACAGACGTGGACAGATGGAGAGAGGACAGCAGGAAGGAGTGGGGGACAAAGAGGTTAGTACGCGCGTCCTGGGCCGACTTCATGGGGAACTCTGGCGACATTCATCTGGAAAGTCTACGGAAACCCCAGGGAAAACCTGAGACAGCACAGCCGGTGACAGGATTCGAACCCGTGTCACCTCCCAAGTCTCGGCCTGTGACAATTGTGAACAGCATAAGTGTCACAAAAAAGGCGTAAGCCTCCTATTTTCAACGAATCAGGGCATATTACGATATCATTCGAGACGATGACTGGCTAGGAGCGTGCTATGCGGTGAAGTTCATTTTTAAGAGTGTACTCTCTGGAAGACTACACGATAGGATGTAGAGCACTGTCGACCGCACTAAGGCTATGCGAACTGCAATATGAGAGCATTGATCGCAGCCCCATCCAGGTGTGTAGAAAGATGTTGAATAGCGAAAATTCACCGCATCACCTTGGCTTCAAAGCGCTTAATGAGACCATCGAAGATCCGAGTCGATGACCACGCCCAGAAATCGGTAGGCGTGACGCTCCCTATCAGACTGCCCTTCCAAACAGGTACCGAGCACGTTAAGTGAAATTGGGCTAAGTACATTTCTCCGCGGTACCCCGTGATCATCTGTCGCAAGCCTCCCCGTATAGTGGTGAGCAGCTTCCTCTTGCGGAGGAAATTGGCGATTTATTGCAGGATGTACACATGGCTGGACATTGAAATGGAACGACTGTTTTTGTTTTTTTTTTTGGGGGGGGGGCATAGTTATTTATGAGTAGTAGTAATTGTTGTTGTAGCTTGTAGGTCTTCCTTTGGCTGTCAGCATCCATCAGTGATGGCCACTAACTACTTCTACAGTAGTTTAACTATAACTACTAACTACTTTGCGATTGAGTAGTTTAACTATAGTAGTTCAACTACTTTTCAGGGGAGTAGTTAAAACTACTTCTTTAACTACTGCAATGTAGTTTAACTACATCTATAACTACTTAAAGTTGTCCATCAACACCAATCCCTTGCAGTGTTCTTGCACACCTAAATATGAAACACAAGCAATGTTAAACTTTGGCTCAAGCTATTGCTACGATCGTCAACTACAAAGCTTGCGGTGGGATTCTTTCTGTGCCTACGCGATAAACTAAGTTGCAGAATTATTTCACAGCAAATGAGGCTTCACTAGACAAGCATTAAAAGTTAGTACACATGCACGACACAATTCCTCTGCACCTCCGTTCTCATCAAACAAGTAGCACAGGGTAAAAGTCGGAAGCACAATCGTGTCGTAAAGCTTGCGGCAAAATCGAAAGTAGTTGGCATCTTCAGTAACCTAACTACTGTAGTTAACTACTTAAAATAGTAGTTTAACTAGTAGTTGCCACAACATTTCTGCAAGTAGTTGATAACTACTTTTTAACTACAATCAGGTTGTTTAACTAGTAGTTTAACTACATGTAGTTAACTACTGGCCATCACTGGCATCCATACATGCCGTTTTCACCTTTCGCCTCTTTTTTTTTCCCCCTTTTTGCCGTTTCGCCTCTTTTTTGTGTGACAATTCAAATTGCCACAAAAGGGCGTACGCCTCCCGTTTTCAACAAATCAGGAAAGCGAAAGATATAATTCTTCATGGCGGCAGGTCCCGAGCGTCCTTTAGTCGCGGAAGGACCGGGAGTCTTCGTGGCACCGGAAGTTGTGGCGGGGCTTGTTTATGTTTACCCGAGAATGTCGTGTATACAGCGCAAATGAGTAAGGACATATACAAGTCGTATACTGCAACCAAGACGAGTTGTACTTCTTGAGAAACAGTGTCAAACTCAGCCCGTGATGGGAGAGCCGATTCCTCGACCGCTCCTTCAAGACACCCCAGATTTAATAATAACCAAGAATAAGAATAATCAACCCTGCGGCATAGTAGTGACGTTGTCCACCTGAGCCTGGTCGACGACGGCAAGCAGTTCTATCACCAACACCTATCACCAATCACCACCATGGTAGGTGTTTAGTACCCTACACTCTTAAAAATGAACTTCACCACATAGCACGCGTCTAGACAACCATCATCCCGAATGACAACGTTCTCGCCCCTGATTTGTTGAAAACGGGAGGAGGAGCCTATTTTGTGGCCATTATGCACGGCACAGAATAGGTTTCGCCTGCCGTTTTCAACAAATCAGGTGCGAGCACCTTGTCATTCGGGATGATGGTTGTCTAGAAGCGTGCTATGTGGTGAAGTTCGTTTTTAAGAGTGTACTCTCACTTTGCGCATAAAAGCAACGTGCAAGCGAGTTGATGGAAACTTGACTTAGGCAGCACGCCCCTGAGTTTGGGACCTTAAGGCGAGGGATACTATAACGAAAACACACACAATGACGCAAAAACGTATACACAGAGCGAGAGCTCTCTTGGAGAGGAACCTTGTCCTGTGTTGGGGGGGGGGGGGGGGAGATCTCGCAACACCCCCCACACCCACCCAGAAATACCCGCCAGAAAGTTAAAAAAAAGCCCGCAAAGCAACCATGTATGCGTGTTCGCGCCTCAGTGCGGGACACCGGCACCCTCAACATGAAGACCCTGGGAAAATCCGCTACCACCAGGCAAGTTGAGGAGCCACGCGGGGAGGGCTGATATCGTATATAATATCAGCTGCAGCGGCTGCCAGAAAACCAGTCTTGGTTTCAAGTGCAAACCAGGAATCGATGTCGAATATGTTCGTATAGATGTACTGCCCGAAAATCGCTACCGCCCGCCCCAGCATATCTCCCTTCACTATGGGGTGGGCGTGGACGCGCTTTCCCGCACATTGACGTCGATGCACGCAGCACGGTGGCGACACCTACACATTAACCGTCTCTTGGCGCCAACCGTGACACCTCTCCGCGTGCATATTCTCCCAGATCTGGGATGAAGGTGGCCTTATCAGAGAACATCGTAAGTTTAAGATCATCAACATTCAAAAAACTTATGCTGCTGGCATTCACCTCTGTGGTGATTATTAATTCGGAGCTTTACGTCGCGAGACAGCTAGGATCATGAGCGACGCCACAGTGGTCAGATCTGTGGATTAATGTTGTCCAGTTGAGGGTTCTTTAGCGTGCAGTAAAATCTAAGCACACGGCACACCGCTTTTGACGTCCCTCGCGGAAGACAGTATATACCAAAGCCCTGTATCTTGTGCTGCCACCAGGTCGCTGGCGTGTTCGGCCCACAACCTATACTAGATTATAACGACCCTCCATTAGGCACTCGTTCCCAGCGCCGCATTTGGAAGCTAGCGGTGGCGCTACTCATCGGCACGGCTATTGCTTCCTCAACTTCTACAATACTTTGTACTTCAGCTTACCTTAGTATTTTTGTACAAGCGGTGGAAGTCCCACGGAAGATGTTTCATTCTAAGATCTTTCATTCTTCTGTCATCATAATCATTCTACGCGTTTTCATAGGAGCTGTTGCTGTCGTCTGCTACGGTAGCCCTACGTCCGCTTCTGCGCGTTCAAAATTCAAATTTCCATTGTCCAATCATGATGTAGATCTCGCGGGCCGATGAGTAGCGCCCCTAACGGATCGTGCGGACGGGCTCCTCATAGGGGTTGCCGATTATCACATGGTCGTTATAATCTAGTAGGTCGTGGTTCGGCCGAGATTGAACTCACAACATTGGGATCATGTACGCAGACATGCTCCCCAACTGCTGCACCGAGGCCTGCCTTCTGCAGTGATTGGGACATCTGTGGTCTCATGTTTCCCGGGTACAATTGTAAGTGTCGGTATCCGTACGTTCATTTCTGACAGCTTTCTGTTGCCACAACAGTTGCCCGTAACTGTGTCTTGTCCCTCTCTGTATAGTATGCCAACACAGTGCTGGATACCGCAGCTCTCGTCGATACATAACAAAGCTCTCAGTCCTGGTCGTGGACGCACCAGCAGGTCGCTCACCGACAATCTGTATGTGGTGACAGTTAATCTGATTTGCATACTCCCCTTCCTTGTCACACGCAAGGCGAGGGAAGGTGACCTCAGTGTAGTCATTATATTTGTCGAAATAAGAATGAGATTTCCCAAAATCGGTGAGGCTGTATAGAGTGCGATGTGGTAATATATTACCACATATATTACCGAGCGCGATATATACCGAGCGCTTAACGGAGTAACGTGGTGTATACATACACCACGTTACTGCGTTAAGCGCTCGGTTCCAAAGACTCAGAGGCCTATGCACTTGCTGGCTTACAATCGGCGGTTACTGATGAACAAATCACTGCTCTGGCCATAACCCACGATCTCTTCGACGTGTTTTGTTCGACCCAGGGCGGTCAGCTCTCGTTAGAGCACGATGGTGCAAACATGAACGGCGAGACACAGGGCGCAAGGGTAACAATTCAATACAACAACAACAACAAATAAATCGTGACTATGACATAGGGCGATCAACACAACGTTTTACTAATGTGGTGTATCTTTTAAGCTAAAAATAAACAGTAGGTTTGAATGCTGAAATAATTACAATAGAAATGAAAAACAAGAAATACATATTAAGCAATGCACAGGCTACATAGAAATGGCCTATAGAAATACCGTAGAAATACGGGCTCGCTTAGCGGTCCTGACAAAATAGCTATATAAATATTCTGGTACCGATAAAACACACCTTCCTACCACAGTTTAACAGAACGACAGATAATTTCAAATTCTTAGCTGTTTGCACAGAAGGTCCGAATGTCCGTTGTCAGAAGATTGCTGTGATGAGTTGGGTCGCGTGGCAGGGATCCTTGCCCTGGTCAGTGGTCTCTGCGGTTTCTTCTACGACGCCCCCCCCCCCCCAAACAAATGAACTCGCCGATGTTTTCAATCCGCGTTCGTTTCCAAACCATGACTGGCGTTTCTTGGTCTCGTTCCCGGTCCGGTTCATGGCTTATTTTGCTTGTTCTGTACGTTGTTTCGGGAAGGAGGAATTTCACACGCACACACTCTCGACGGTGTCACCTGTCAACCGCGACCACATGGCCAAGGGTTCACTGCCCTCCCCAATATGTTCCTTCACCAGACATGAGCACTAACTGCTTTTCCCAGGGAAAAGATCATTTCGTCGTCTAGACAAAGTACATAATGTAAAAAGCCTTCGGCTGCAGTATACTTTTGGCTGCACATAACCCATCTTCGAAAAATTCCCAAAATACGCCGGAACCACTGATTTGTGACAGCATCCTAGCTGAGGCCATGAGGCTCCTAGATCGTCAGCTGCCATTCTTTTATCGGAGCCCTCATTCGAACTTCTTTTGAACCATACGCTCCAAAAGTTTAAATATGCAGCTAACCAAGCTAGCGTTCTGATACAGAGAGTTGCGTCGGAGGTTTTCCTGATTTCAGCAAGGGCGAAAGCTCTCTCATTGCCATTAACATATCCAGGATTTTTCTTCAGGCATTGGACAGCATGCTACATACAGGGAGCCGACTGTGCTGTCTATGTGTTTTTCCTGAGTTTTCCTCAGACGCTTCAAGACAAATGTCGGCACAGTTCCCCGTGAAGTTGGCCAAGGACGCACGGACCCTGCGATAGTTGTGACATATCACGCCCGTGCGTGGCCGATTACAGGAAGTAGCTCCATCACCGCCACCACGAGTATAAGGGAGCACTTGTCTTCACAGCTACATTCCGTGCTAAGGCGTCGATGAAAAACCGTCGGGAGCTTAGCGATGGCCAGCGCGAAAATCTGACGTCAGTAAATCTGCCACTCCAAGCGACTTCGCCACAACGTGTTCGGTGAATGGGATCCTAGCGGCGAACCAGAGAAATGACGCGTCGGGCTTGATCAATCGGGTGCCTTGCCGGAAGTGGACTTGAGCAGAGCTGCTGCGCGTGACTGCTCGCCGACCGCGAGCGGAAGCGGAAATGTGAGCGAGCGATTCGTGCGCTCCGTTATTGCGTCTTTTGTGCATCGTGTTTATTAGCTTCAGTGGACAAATTACATTCGTGCTGTAATCGTTTCCATATTCTACGGGGGGAAATCCTCGAGTCCTGTTTCAAAGAACGCCGTTAGCGGACTCCGGATCACAAGCATCGCGCCGGATCGCGAAATACCGTTGAGAAATCGTCGTTTGCTCTTGGGTTGGCGATTTTCCATCAGTCTGACTTCACGACGGTGGAACGTACCTGTTTTCCGCGGAGAAAACGTCGTATGTGGTTACCCTGAACACTGTCTTGTTGTCTTGAGCGCTGTTGTCAAAGCCGCTATCAGAAGCAACTTGAAAGAGAGACGAACGGAGGTGATCACATGTATAGGCTGTATGGTCGAAGCAAATCATCACATGACGTCGCGCAGTGGTACTGGGTGCCAGGCGCTCGCAAACGTCGTTCCGCGACATGCTTGTCCACGGAGGAAGGAATGAGAGGAGGTGAAGTGCATTGGAGACAAGGGGAAAACGTTGGGCAAGCGTCGTATGAACAGGGGCTGACTTTTATCTTTCTTGAAGCCCTGTAAAGGTCACGTTTCCTGAGAAGGCCAATGAGTTGGCTCTGCACACGCCACTTTGGGGACCAACTTGGAACGCTACGATTACACCTATCCAGGACTTATTCCGAAACTGTGCAACGCAGGCAACCACAGGCAACTGAAGAAAACCGGAAGACTAGCGGAGACGTCACACAGTTGGCCCTCTAATGGCCTTCCTGTCATTCCTTCCTCCATGTGCCCGACACATGGTCGACACGCCTCCACAGACTCTTGCTCACTGCGACCGCACTTCAAAGTAGCAGGACTGAAATCTAGGCGAGCTGAGCAACATTCATCATGATTAAACTCAAGCGCGAAGGAACAGGACGAAGGAAAAACATGCGGACAAAGCGCTATACTCACAGTGCCGTGGTAGGGTGCCTCAATACCAGTTTCCTCTGTGAGCTACACAGAGGGAGCTACTATTCAGGCACCCTATGCGGTGCTGTTAGTGCTGCCTTTGCCATCGATGATGGCGAAGCAGACACCAGGCTGTTGGCAGGGGCAAGAGATAACAGCTTCTGATGATAGGTTCGAACAGCGGTTGTGTAAACGCTGCGGCCATGCGGCGGACGTGGATCTCGGGTTGTTGGGGCCTGGTGAAGAATATACTGAAAATGGCTTCACGAAGTGCCTTACTAACGTCTTCACTGGAGTGTCTTCTTCTGGAATGGGAATTCGCAGTCTAGTGCTGAGGAGGCCGAACCAGCATTCGGAGTGATATCGTTCCTGATTTGCTGAGGACGAGGGGCGCACGCCACTTTTGTAACACTTTCTGAATATGTAATGCATTGCAGAACAGGCGTACGCCTCCCGCCTTCAACAATCAGAAGACATCAGAACGATATCATTTTGAGTGCTGGGTCGTCAGGAGCGTGCTATGCGGTGAAGCTTTCAGAGTGCGCGCCACTCACAGCCATAGGTGATTCGCTGTGCTAACACGGAATAATAAAACATGACGCGAAAGTCGAGTTAATGCAACCCTCAAAAACTTCATTTCATCACAGCGAAGTTATATCGTCTGCTTGTACACTTGTACACTTAAACTTGTACACCTGTCGTACACTTGGGCAGGAACTTAATTGCTTTTCGAAAGTATCGTAAATCCTACCACCGCCTGTGTTTTCTGGCAGACTTTTCAGACGAATGTCGGCACAGTTCCCCCTGAAGTCGGCCCAGGACGCATATTCACCCACCTGTCTCCCACTCCTTGGCTGCTGTCCTCTCTCCGTCTGTCCACGACTGTACGTCGCTCACAGCAACAGTTGCTTCGCGGCGCCAACATGGAATAAAAAAAACGAAAATATGGTCAGCTCCCACCGCTGTCCAAACACATCCCTTTCCACACCCTTTAAACTTCACCGCATAGAACGCTCTGAGCCAACCACCATCCTGAATGACATCGTTATGCCCCTGACTGGCTAAGAACGGGAGGTGTACGCGTTTTTGTGACACCTATTCTTTCTGCAGGAGGTGCACTCTTAAAAATGAACTTCACCGCATAGCACGCTCCTAGCCAACCATCATCTCAAATGATATCGTTATCTGCCCTGATTTGTTAAAAACGGGGGGGCGTACGCCTTTTCTGTGACACTTATGCTGTTCATAATTGTCACAAAAAAGGCGCACGCCCCCCGTTTTCAACAAATCAGGGCAGATAACGATATCATTTGAGATGATGATTTGCTAGGAGCGTGCTATGCGGTGAAGCTCTGTTCTTAGAGTGTGGGTCGTGCTCAACGACCCCTCAACACTTTGCACTCCCCGACGAACTTACGCACCCTCTACGCATCTCCACCCTTCATCCTCCGTCCTCCACCCGCCTCTTTTTTCCTTTCTTTCTTTTTTTTTTTTTTGTTACAGTCGTGACGAGGCCCACTTCTGTGTGGCCAACAACGGCAGGCCGGTACTGCCATTACCCCCCCCCCTTTGTGGCACTTATACAGTTATGTTAATTGTCACAAAAAGGCGTACGCCCCGCCCTCTTTACAAATCAGGAGTGATAACGGTATCATTCTAGTTGACCTTCACCATGCTATGTGGTGAAGTTCTGTTTTAAGAGTTCCCCGGTTGTCGGACCCGGAGCAGAACCCGAAACCTCTATAAACCGTTCACGTTTTTGCTGAACCGAAACTGAACCGAAATTTTACTTTCTACTGCGCTGAACTAAGCCGGGAACTGAACCGAAACGTATCTGAAGTGGTTGGCGGTTCATTAAACGGTTCAGGTGGAATTTTTGGTTCGACAAGGTAATGTTGCCGGCTTCAATTTTGCTGATTTGAAAAGGAAAAAGCAAAGGAAAAGCGTGAAGACATTCAGAGTCGGGCTCTTCAACTCAGGCGCGTTCAAATGATGCCCATTTATTTCACCAAGCGCGACGCGGGGCGAATGCTGAACGAGCTCAAGCAACAAATGTGCAACACCTCCTGGATAAGAGAATCGGCTCGGGATTCGCTTCTGTACAAGGTCGACCCAGAGTTACGCTTTCGAGTTCCACCTTCCTTCACGCGACAAACGACGACTGTCCTACATATAGGCTACGGCTCAATGTACCGTACAGCGCACGTCCCCTCTTCAAACTTGGAAAGCGAGACTCTCCGAACTGTAGTGAGTGTGGCATTGTAGAGGACGTAGAACACATCCTTCTCAGGTGTCGGAAATACGTTGATGCTCGAAGGGCATTAGAGACCAGCCTCTCTCGTGTGGACTCCCGAATTTTCGACATCACGAAGCTGTTAGGTCCTCCGTCGTCCGAGAAGGCGCTAAGGGCACTTGAAGACTTTCTGCATGCAACCGGGCTTATGGACATCCTATATGACACGCTGAATGTGTGATGTGTCCTGTGTGGGCCCCCAGCGATCCAGACAGTTTACTCTCACTTGAACTCCATTACCATCTCTGTTCTCTCTGGACAACATCTCTGTTTTTTCATCATCTCATCATCTGTTTGTGTAAGTGTACTGGGGTAGCTGTTGGACTTCGTCGAAACTCACATCCCCATTTTTTCTTTATCACATCACATCGCATTCAGAGTAGCACCGCGCACGTCTTGATTTCGCCCACGCGCTCGAGGTACCAGCTGGGGTATTACCTGAATGTTAAATATAAATTTTACCAACCTTGGCCTTCTTCTTGTATAAATCCATCAGTGCCGGGCTCTTCCTACCCTTTTTGCTTTCGTGCAAGCCACTGTACTCCTCGAAGAGCTCTAAACAGAACTCAGACCTGTCATCGCTTCGCGTTCACCATAATTCATCCTCTCATATTCAGCTCTGTGAAGTGGGGGAGAGTCCTGTGGCCCTACCCTGTGTGTGTGTGGCCCTAGTGTGGTCCTGTGACCACGGGGAAACATACCATGCCATCATCACTTCTTCATCACTTATTGTTATTGTTGTTGTTGTATAGATCCTTAGAAACATGATAAGAAATTATTACCTAGCTGCAGACGATTATTTGCTTTAGAAGTAGCGACTGGGCGTCCACGGCACCTGGCGAGCATTGGCGGCAGAGAAAGAGTGGACAGAGTGGACAGATAAGAGTGGACAGAGAGAGAGAGAGACAAACACATGGACGATGATGTGGTGGTACACGGCCCCATTGCTATTAGGAAAGGATGCGGGTACAGTGATGGAGAGTGTCCCTTCAAAGTTCTTTCAAAAAAAGCCTGCGGATGACAGAAACTCTGCAAGGCATTCGAAGCCCTGGGAAGGATGAGGCCACGGCACAGTAACAACCAACAGCATTTAGCGCGATTCATCATCATCATCTCTGTTCTTCTCTGGTCATCATCTCATCATCTGTTTGTACTTTCTATGTGTAAGCGTACTGGGGTAGCCAGTTGGACTTCGTCGAAACTCACATCCCCATTTTTTTTTCTTTATGACATCACCATCGCCATCACCTTCCTTCATGTAGCGGGAATATGTTTTGCGCGAGATATATGTTTAACAAATAATAAACTTATGTTCCATAAGTCAATGGCGGGCTCTCGTTATAAGACTTGCAGCTACACTGGGAAGAACCCTTCTTATATGGTCCGAGCCCTCCGATGACACGCCCACCACGGATCTCACCGCGGGAGTCACAACCTACATCTGCGGCTCCGGTTGGTCGGTGACTCCGAGACAACGAACGGCGCCTCTTTAGAGCTCGACTGTACACGAATGCACCCGCCGAGCCATTTCTCGAGTTACCCCCATGGTATAAGGTGCACTATATCATTTCCGCCGAAAAAAAGAATACGGAACCGAAATGGACAACGGGTTTCACGTGCTCCCAGTGAAGGTGGTACATTCCAAGGAATCGCTTTGGCTCCGCCGAGCTCAGTCACCCAGCAAACTGTGAGGAAGGAACCGGTTTCTGTCACGTGACCGCGTCCTCAGGTGGGCGCAAGGGCAGCCTCGGATAGTAGACGGCTTGCTCCTCGAGAAGCAGCAGCAGCCCTGCCTGCTTGGATGTGTCTGTGTGGTATGTTGTGAGTGGCTTACAGGTTTTGTGTGCACACACCACCTGCGGATTTCTCTGCCTCGCGTCGAACTGGCCGTCGCGTAAGTCCAACGTTTCATTACTCGAAATCTCTCGCAGACACTTACAGAAGTCATAGAGCGGTTGCCGAAGATGGCAGGTGTCGCTCACGGACGTTACTCACCGAGTGCACAGTGAAGGGTTGCGTATTATAGAAACCCCGAGATTAACGAAAGAATAACTATTTTTTTTTCTCCGCTTTAATTGTGCCCGACGATTATCTCGAAAACCCCAAAGGGAAAGACGTCACGGTGCTTTCTAAGTGTGCCTCGACGACGTGTGGGCCGACATCCGCCACGCATACGTCTTCGGGAAAACGCCTTCGACGGTGGCGACGACTTTTGTTGGCGCAACAGTCGGGTTTACGGACGAATTTTTCTTTTAAAAAGGAATCCTACCGCGAAAGATAAGTTCACGTTAACACGAACCACTGAGCGTAGCCAGCATTATACGATGATACAGAAGCGGTCGGTCGCGTCCAGACAGTGCTTTTGCCCGCACACGCACGCGAGGTAGTATATTGGAACTACGGAATCGAAACGGCTGCCTTGAAATGACCCAGTTGTCGGCGATGCGTGGGCAGTATATGACTGCCGTCACAAGATGATCTTCAACCAGTGAAGCGAACATGTACAGAGTCACGGGGAGGGGGGGGGGGGGGGGGAGAAGTCGATTCCCTTTCGCTGACGGCAACGCCTCTTGAGAATATTCTCGCAGGAAATGGCACAGGACAGGATGGGTGTCGCCCGCGGGGGGCTCACGTTACGTCAAAGTCGGCTCAAAAGAGGCAAATGTGTTGGAGAGACAAAAAGCAAAAAAAAAAAAAAAAAGCCTTTCCCAAACGGGCCAAGGAATGAAATTCGTCACACGTGGAGCGTGGTGGCCGAAAACCGCGCTTGGTCTCGGGGAGCCGTCGTATATACCGGGAGCCTCGGAATCTTTATGAAGCCGAAACGTCTGCTATGTATCACGACGGAAGCTTCGTCGATAAAGCGTTAGGTACGAGTGAATCGCCGCAAAGGATCTGAAGCAATATCTCATTTGCGCTACAGCGAGCACAAGCGTGAAACAACCGTATAAAATAGTGCCCAGAAATGAACCACAACGTATCTAACCTGGAGTCTTATAGCGTGCGTACTAACTTCCATTCCTCCTTCCCCTTCTTGAATATACTCGTATCTCGTTAGCTTAGTGTAAGAATAAGGATAATAATTTATGTAACCACCATAAGTGATTAGGGCCAGTGACAAAATGCCCCTGCGTGTGGCTCGACTAGTCCCACTGCGATCCTGTTGAAAACTTTCTTCCCAGTTTTCTCTTCCCTTGTTCCCTTCATCATCATCATCCTGCACTAACTTCTATCGTCTATATGTCTCGTACTGCCATTATATATAAAGAAAATTTATTACACTAACCTGATGATACGTACAGTGCAAGCAACGAATAACAGTGGTATATACGGAGAAACCAGTTAATAACGATGAATACTTACGTACCTTATAATAGTACGTTGAAAACAAAACAAAAAAAAGAGAGAAAAAATTACGACGCGCTCTTCAGGGTATACGTGATGTACGCGTTGGAGCACAAGCAGTATACGAGCTCATACCTGCAAGCGGAGACCATTAATAATATTTGCCGCATTTCACGCGCAATTTCGTACACTTGTCGCGTAAGGCCGCTAGGGGCAGCCGCTCGTGATATTGGGCGAAATATGCGATGCCGCTCGGAAAGGGTACATACGTCTTTTTCCTCCCGTTGAAAGTGTGGAAACTGTGCAGCCGCCGAGACGTCGGGTTAACGTCCGTTCATCGCTCTCCGGACGCACGAGGGTTCGCCTTCTTCGCTCACCTCTTCCCACCGAGAATGCTTCGCGTATACCGAAAGCATTTGTCATTCTTCGTGTGGTCGGATCGCAGTGTCCTTCGATGTCTGTAGTTGCTCAATGGCGATCTGTTGGAGGTTACCTAACCTAGCTTAACCCAACCTAACCTAAGTAACACGTTCCATGAGCAAATAAATACGGAGATCGAATATATCGAACTGTACACAGTTGACTCACATGAGGGAGCAGCCAATACTTACGTTCACTTACATTCAGCTTCATCTCACTGTGGTCTACTATGACTGAGAGCAAAGACCGTGTTTTTTTTCTTTTTTCGGTGTTCCATCTCTGCATTTACTTTTCATTTTATTCTGGTTTTGTCTCACTGGGTCTTTACGAGGTTTTACTTTTCACGCTGTTCCTTCTTTTCCTTTCCTTCTTTTTACGTATATTTTCCTATAGACTGCGGGGATTGAAGTGGCTAGATCTGACAACATCGGGTCTATATATATATATTCAGGTTTTTCTTTTACGATGTAATCTAATCTCGAACGTGACTGGTCAGCTTAATTTTAGTCAGCCAGGGCTAATTAAGTGCACTTCAGCGAGATGTAAAGCACTCTTCAGGGCAGTTTATTCATTTGTTGTTGTTATATGTTTCCTGACAAACTAGTTAATCCTGCCTTGTTATCCTAATACTGTTGAAACCACATTCTCGTTCTTCAGAAGTTTTCTTGCACAGCCAGTGTTTCGGAATACTTCCAGTGAAGCATTTTACAGTAGAGACACAACCGACCTATGCGAGCTTCACGGTTACATTGACGTAATGTTCAACAGACACGAACCTTTAATGTTCACGAGCTCCTCACTCTTAAAAATGAACTTCACCGCATAACACGCTCTTAGCCAACCATCATCGCAAATTATATCGTTATCTGCCCTGATTTGTTGAAAACGGGAGGCGTACGCCTTTTCTGTGACAATTATGAACAGCATAAGTGTCACAAAAAACGCGTACGCCTCCTGTTTTCAACAAATCAGGGCAGATACGACATCATTCGAGATGATGGTTGGCTAGGAGCATGCTATGAGGTGAAGTTCATTTTTAAGAGTGTACACTGTTAAAGCAGAACTTCACCACATAGCACGCTCCTAGCCAACCATCATTCCGAATGATATCATTCTGCGTATTGATTTGTTGAAAATGAGAGGAGGCGCCTATCTGGGACAGATTATCTTGTCCCAGATTGGCGCCTCCCCCCTGTTTTGAACAAATCAGGACACAGAATGATATTATTCGGAATGATGGTAGGCTAGGAGCGTGCTATGTGGTGAAGTTCTGTTTTAGCAGTGTAGTTTCAACGGCACGCGAGAATTTCGAGCGATTTCGCACACTTCAAAAAACAACGCTCTAAAAAAAACATCGCGAACCACCACATTTTCGCAGCCACGAATTTTGGAATCAGAATTTCGCGAAATTTAGTGACGGCGAACGTGCCCTGTGTCCGACTCGCGAAAAACTGGGGGCGTGAAACTGAAATGTTTATAGTAATAATGGCGTTACAACGGGCACGTTGAAGCGTAATGCTCAAACTTTTATGTTACGAAAAAGGGACCGGGCGAATTGTTACACGTATACCCAACAGCCGTATCAATCAAACGGTATACGGACGATTACCGTATCGCTATAGCAGGGCTTTTAGTGTCGTAACGTGCGGAAGATTTTTAAATCGGCATAACTGTACTTTCGGATGTTTTCTTTGCTGCGTTCAGGCAGCGTTAGCGTAAGCAGTTAGCGTAATTAGCGCGGAAGAAATTAAACGGGATCACTCTGTCGGCTGGTCCAGTTGACTTGACTCTGGGGGATTAAAAAGGTAGACTGGGGTGACAGGTGATCCATCAGACTGGCCCCACTGAGAGTTGCGCTTCAAGAAAATAATAATAATAAAAAATGGACTAAATTGCGCAAAATAATTACAGCTTCTACACTCTTAGAAATGAACTTCACCACATAGCACGCTCGTAGCCAACCATCATCCCGAATGACAACGTTCTCGCCCCTGATTTGCTGAAAACGGGAGGAGGAGCCTATTTTGTGTCCATTATGCACGGCACAAAATAGGCTCCTCCTCCCGTTTTCAACAAATCTAAGGCGAGAACGTTGTCATTCGGGGTGATGGTTGGCTAGGAGCGTGCTATGTGGTGAAGTTCATTTTTAAGAGTGTAGTTGCCCAGATTGCAATTACTTCTCAGTTTGATCTCCTGACCTCGAAAAATTTCGTTCTCGGTACTGCAAAATAGTTCCTAAGCTTCATAAATGCAACAACAACTTGAACACCAACGGATACATGAAGTACAGATGAACGAGAAAAAAATTCACCTAATTTGTGGGCTCCATCGAGGCATGTTCAGTATCTTGGAAGGTAACTATTTTGAGGCAGAAAGAGACAAACAGACGAACACAACACAGGTGTCAAGGTGACTTAATAACATGAACGACTGAAATATCGCAGTCGTCGAAAGAGGTGTGTGGTTCGTCTCGCGACGCTGTCTGTCAATTGTTCAGTATGTGATATGAAACGATGAGGTGAAGGGCGATTAATGACACTCGTCCCTGGTATGACAAGAAAATTTCGTACACCGCGCAAGATCTATTGAACTAATCCACAGTCACCGCATATCATTGTCATCATCTCTCTCTCTTTTCGCGACAAAGTAATGTCCTTGCGCAAGGCATGAAAGTCCACACAATATGAGTTGAATTTAGCTGACGCGCGTGTAAAAGACCATTGTCCCTTATGATAGAATAGTGCAGGAATGAAAATATACTGCTGCTCGGAGTAGCCATATATTTAATGGACAGTTCAAAACACTGAGATACAACATTGTTTGAGGGCGCTGCATGGTATTGGGCCAGCCAGGGACCTATAGCACTGATATACACCGTTAGCACACGCGGGGCGATTCACCGCCTTTTAGGCGGTGCTGCGGTACTGTGAATGTAACACTGAGTATAGGTAAATATATGCTCTCCGAGAGTTTTATAGAACAATGCAATGTAATTCAACAATTTTCTGCCTGCAGAGAAAAAAATAGTTAGCGCTTATTTCTTAACAACCTGTGTTCCGTGCATTTTGTTTGGTAACATTTATTTGACGACTCACACTATAGAGCACACTAATAGACTGATTGATTGATTGATTTTAAAAGAAAAAAATGGAGAAGACTAATTGGAATAGTTATAATGCACAAGATACAATGTATATATGGTTGCATGACTATGGGACTGTACATATGACTACACAGCTGTGACTATATACACATGACGACCATATTCGCCACTGTGGCTATGTACATATGAGGTGGCCTTATACATTTATGGAGGTGCACCAACGATGCTAACATACACATACTGAATGACAATGAAAGGGACGCCATCGACGCCGGAAGCCTTTCCCTCCCAGCGCGAAGAGGTTCTGCTGAAGGATGGCGATTAGGCTAACTCTCAATTTCCGCACCAATAGGAAAACAGGGATGTTGCGCAGACGTTGGTGCCACAGCTTTGCAGCGCGCTGCCCACAGAACATGTGCCCCACAAGCCGTTAAAAGTGCGCTAATCCGGTGGCAGGACTGTCGACGATGCAATGGCACTGGGCATATGATGTTGGTATGCCGCCAAGCCAATTGCCAAAAAATTCTTGCGATCCGACAGCCATAATGCACGTGGCGGTTAGTGGCATTTCACGACTTGGCACATCAGTTTAATTCAAAATATTTTCGTTTAAGCGCACATATTATGTATACATGGAGCAGTGAGGATAAAACGCGAAATGTATTTCTCCAAACATTCATTTATGGCGAACTCCACTGGTCGTTCAATGGTAGTGGACAACCAGGGAAGTGATAAGGAAACACTAATGGAAGAGCCTCCGGCTCGAACATCAGAGACTGTTCTTCTTCTGGACACCGTCCTCGCTCACCAACTATATAAGAAAGCAAAGATTCTGGTCTCACAGGCACTTTAGAGAAGAGACTATCGAAGCGATATCAAAGCATAAGCGGAAGGAATTTTTATCCAAACTGGGACGAAGTATGGAAGAATCAATACAGATATAGTACGTGCCATCTAAGTTTCGCGGGTATACGAGAAAAATTATTACGTTCCCGGGAACTGATATAACAATATTTCATTTACATAGTCATTTCAAGTAATATTTATTGACGCGTTCAATGGTTCATGGTTCTGGTCGTTGTACTGAGGAAGATAGAGCTTACTTTGGGCGCTTCAGGGCTATACGTGCATCGCGTTTTATCGCGACCGTGCATCGTATCCGAGGGGCACGGATCTTCCCTGGCCCGTGAACCAACCTCACCCTGGTAACCTAACCCAATCTATGATACGTACCCAATCTAATCCCATATGCTTCTCTACCATTCACAAAATGGCGGCCTCCATCCCCGTTAGGCTTAGCGACGCAGTCGCTTTACCGTAGTAGAAACGCTTCATATGGTGCTACACAAACGCATATAAAACGCCTTCTTAGCCCGCATTTTTTTTTTCACAATTATAACGTGTTTCGCGTCAGTACGACAACCAACGTCAACTTTCATGCACTATTTCACTTGCGAAACACGCTTCTCCATCTTTTAAAGGTACTGGCAAGCAGCAGAGGCCGAATTTCATTTAGCGTGGCTATTCGATAGTCCAAGCCATCAGTACAAAAACGGCGCAAATTTCATTCCAATCGCTGGTGCAGTTAATTAGAAAATTAAAATTAAAGATTACGGGCAACACTGTATTAGGTATTCGGAAGGGATCCGTACTCTCAACCGCGTACGGCGGCAACCACGTAGAATGCGTATAACACTGTGCCAGACAGCCGGACAGCGCTGCGTTTCTTTTTCATTTTATTTCGCAAAAAACACACTAAACAGCTGCACTACAATGGAAATATGATACGAAGTAATATTTTTCTTTCTTTTCCAATCCAATCCAATGATATGAAGTAATATAGCCACCAAAAGAACAAAACGTGACAAAATAGCGCTGCATACATAATACATATTCGACAGTGTTGCCCGCTGCACAGGGGGTTGTTCGACACCAGGCGTCGCGCCGCTGCACTACGCCGGATTTTTCGGGATAAATTAAAAATATTTAGAGAGCGTTGTCAGTCGTATGGTTCCGCATATGGACAAGCAACAAAGCAACAAGCATTTACAAGTAACAAAGTCACAAGCCACGTCGCAGGCATATCCTGCTTGCGTACTGCTTTACAGTACCTTTAAAAGCCATAAGCCCGTTATTCGGACGAACACGCCATGGAAGTAAAGCTGAATCTGGTAGAAGGGAACCATGCAGCGAATCTCTCTATAGGTGAGGTGCCAAAGACAAAGTGCTCCATGATGAAGCGTATCGGCGCGACCGGGGACTTCCCATGCGGTAAGATGGCAGCAAGTATGCCAAGGACCTTTTTGGGACGCCGGTCAAGGACTTGCGTCATCTCCTCGCAAACAAAAGGCACGCCCGAGATGGGAGAACTTGATGTGCTCTCCGGCAGCCGGGCATATTGAACTCGCCGTGCCACGTCGTGTTCCACGTTTGACGAGCAGCGCTTACACCCCGCTCAGTGCTATCACGTTCGGAGGATCATAGGAAAAATGAAGGGCTGCGAGAATATTCGGATTCTTCGAATACCGAAGCTTTTTTGGTGTGCATCCGATTCGAAGTCCGGATCGAACACAGGATGGATCCCGTATACGAACCTCCAACAGCCCCATCATCATCAGCATCGGCTTTATCATCATCATGAAAGAAAGCCCTCTTTCAGACCGAATATTTGAGAATCCTGAGGATATCACGCGTAAGCCTGAAAGCGCCACGCATGGCGCTGCTCTGTAGTGATATGCACATGCGAATATCACGTACTAAACGTATCCTATGCATACGCTGCGTATGTGCAGTATTTCGGAAACAACAACAACAGTTATATTCTGACGATGAAGTGTATTTCCGAAAGTATGCTGTATATGTGTATCGCGTTCTGTTATTTAACGATTCTCTTCGTATTCGTTTCGATTATGTAACCTTTTTTGCGTCCTCTTGTAAGCAAAATGTTCCTTTTGCTGCGGTTATAGGTTTCTATTAACTTCGTCTCGACTTCGGTTTCTAAATGATCATTCGCACGGGCCCCGCAAAAAAAAAAAAAAAGAAAAAAAAATGCTTGAAAAGCGTGGGAGTAAATTACTGTGGTGGCGTAGCCCTCTGGTCATGTGGGGCTGTACGGAGACACGATCCCCTTGCAAGTTCGTGCGTAGGTTGATGTGGCGACGTGGTAATAACTTCCTCCAGTTCCTTAGATCCGACTGTAAATGGCGCCATCATGACAACAACAACAACTTTATTGCGAAATGATGAATGAAGACTCTTCATTCATCATTTCGCAATAAAGTTGTTGTTGCCACGTTGTTGTTGTCCCCTGGCGGTGAAACTCTTCATTGAAGAGTTTCACCGCCAGGGGCGACACTGCTGGTGGTGATTCGGGGAATGAAATAACGAGCCCCTTTCACAATAAGGATCGAAGTCCTATGGTATTCAGAAAGCACGATATAACTGAACAGAACGTATGGGATAACTGAATGTACAGATTTGTTCGTATGTTAAACGCTGTACTCGAAATATTAGGGGAAGTGCCTGAGGACAAGGGCCACCGATATTACGAACAGTGACTGTGCTGCGGTATTTGAGCAGTCTGTGTTCGAAATATCGGCGCTCTCATCCTGAGGCTATTCCCTTCACCTTTCCTTACCGGTTCGCCGAACCTTTCTACGTGCTCGAAATAATGATTTTTAAACGCTTTTGGTGGTATTTTAAATCTTGCTCGGTCCTTTTTTTTCCGGAAGGGTGTATGTACCGTATTTCGAATACTCGTTTTTTTTTTCGGTATTCTCTACTTCGTCCAATAATTATTTTTTGTTCATGAAAGAACTTATGTTCTGAGGCTGGAACAACATAGAAAGGACAAATACATACAAAGCCTCAAATTGCCTATAAGAAATTAACGATGAAAGATGGAAGTCACTGAAAATCCAGAAAACGTGGGTTCGAGTCCTACAGCTGGCTAACCTTTTCAGTGACTTCCATCTTTCATTTTTTTGTTCGTCCGCTTTCATATCATATTCAGCATTACAACTTATTTCTGCGACCTTTTTTTTTTATATATATATGTATATTCTGCAAGCTCTTTCCTTGCCTGCGGTTGTTCGTTCGTGGGGTTTGAGACGCTCGTGTATTCAGGGTCCTTCAGCTGGGGACTCTTCGGCGGCTCTTATTCTGTAAATAAGACTTGCCCCGTTGGCTAGTGACCTTTGTTCGTCGTTTCATCTCTGTGCGAAAAAAAGAAAAAAAAGAAAGAAAAACGAGTATCATCTCCGTAGCAGTGCCACTTGCAGTATGTCGCGTTTATCGCAATATTGGCATTTCTGCAGGTAGGAAGGAGGTACCCCTTCTTCCGTAGTCATTTTCTTTTGAGACACGACAGACAACACCTTGACAGCGTATCGATTTAGTGTATAAGCTCTATGGTCGAACACGATAATAACTTAAAAAGAACGATGGTCGGTATAGATGGACCTCCTGAAATGCAACTCCAACTACGAGGGAATGAACTCTATTCATAAATATAAAGGGGAAGTGATAAAACTACGTCAAATGTATCTTACACACTTTTCAATATGTATACTATACTCTTCTCTAATTACTTTAACTTCTAAGTATTTGTGCTGTTACCTACACTCTTAGAAAAAAAGGGTGGAGCAGTTACACATTTTAGGAGCTAATAGTTGTCGCATACGTTGTGCCTACACTCTTAAAAATGAACTTCACCTCATAGCACGCTCCTAGCCAACCATTATCTCGAATGATATCGTTATCTGCCCTGATTTGTTGAAAACGGGGGGCGTACGCCATTTCTGTGACACTTATGCTGTTCATAATTGTCACAGAAAAGGCGTACGCCCCGTGTTTTCAACAAATCAGGGCAGATACCGATATCATTAGAGATAATGGTTGGCTAGGAGCGTGCTATGCAGTGAAGTTCATTTTTAAGAGTGTAAAAGGATGCAAAGTTCTCCCTGCTACCTACGAATGATAGGGTTACTGCTTCTGATTCGGTAAGCGAGTAGCAATTTGGATATATGGTAATTGCTTTTACCATCCTTTTACACCATGTATCAGACGATATGCTGACTTAGGTGGTAACTATAGAAGTTACCACCCTTTTCGCACCCTTTTTTTTTCGTACAGTGCACTCTACGAAAAAAAGGGTGGAGCATTTATACCTTTCAGGAGGTAATATTTGTCGCATATATTGTGCCCAGAAGGTTGCAAAGTTCTACCTGCTACCTCACTCTCTGCCACGAATGATAGGGTTACAACTTCAGATTCGGTGAGCGAGGGGGGCGTACGCCTTTTTGTAATAATTTGGACATACGATACTTGCTTTTACTGCCCTTTTACACCATTTATCAGACGATATGCTGACTTAGGTGGTTGGTATCTATAGAAGTTACTACCTTTTCACACCCTTTTTTTCGCAGAGCGTGCCGTCTGCATCACCCCATGCATCACGGCGTTCATCATTTAATTATTTGTTGTTGCTGTTCTGCCTTTAGGACACTTTGTACTTTTTTTTTTAATGGTATCTTGCACGTATGACTCAGGAACAGCACTCCTCGTACTTTCCCTCGTACCGCTCCTCGTTTAAAGACCCGCGGCGTTTATATATGTGCAATGAGATTCCCCCTTGCGCTTATCAACAGTTCACAATTAGCCTATAGCGCTCACGTTGGAACCCATTGCGATTTTTTCGGCTACCACGTCTCACGACCCCCACGACCAAGTGTCCAGCATGGAGACAATGCTCAGAGATGACAGTTATGCAACCGGTTCCGTGTCTTATCGTCCATCTCAACAGGTTCCGCGGAGTTCCATGTAAGGGTTAATGGCTCCGGAATTCCTTCTCGAACGGGCTGAGATAAGACCGCCGTCGGTTTCCGGTTTTCCCTATTCACCGAGCTACACATTTGCCCAAACTCCGGCCACTGCGATAGTGTGTGCGGTCAAAAGCATGTGGCTCGGTATGTGTGCGAGGATTCTTTTTTTCTTATGGAGGCCGCCGCGCTTGTTGTGCGACGCACATTAAATTTTCATTGAAATGTATTACAGTCAAACTCCTTTACAACGAAACTCAGGGGACAGCAAAAAAAAAAAAAAAAAAAAAATATCGCAGTAAAGGTATTTTCGTTAAAAAGGATGTCCATTATTGGACCTATAGGGCTACAGCGGGACCGCAAAAAAATTTGCTGTAGTGGTATTTTCGTTAAAAAGGTGTTCGCTATAAAGGAGTTTGACTGTATTACGTATAAAGGTGCATCACCGCCACCAGTAACCATCATCATCACCGTCATCATCCTCTTCATTGGCATCATCATTCCGGGAGTTTTCCACCAAAGTAACACACACACACACAATTGTGAAGCCAAAACCTCAATTTTTATTTTATCCTCAATCAAACCAAATCAATTACATCAATCCCGTTCCGGGTGAACGGACGCTTTCCAACTCGAAAGCAAGCGCGATGTAGACATTCCAATGAACGGAATGTCGCGTATGTCGTTCGGAGACAGGTTCAAGATCCTTGGGGCCAACCCGTTGCTTCCGCACGACGAATACGACATAACCCTCTTGCGGCGAGTTATCTATGACGCTGTGTGGCGATTTCAGCAGCACATTATGCTGAAAGTTGGAGGGCGCGTAGAGGCCAGGATGACAGTTGCAGTACTCCAATTAACTCTCGAAGATTGGTGAACGCAGACCACACGATTACAACAATTTTGATGAAGATAATTGGGGCGTTTCCGAGCGAGACATTGTCGGGTAACTCCCCGTGTGTTCCTTAATGTTTAGTGCGTTAGTTGTCCTTGTTGATTGATTGATTGATTGATTGATTTTAAAAGAAAAAAATGGAGATGGTAGTCTCGAGCCACTCGGGACTGGCTACTCCAGGGCGCGTTATTAATAAAAGAAAGGAAAACTACACTAACCTCGACGCTTTGAAACGCTTTGAAAGAATAAATGAGAACATCATCACCGAGCTTGTCACCAAAAGCGAAGTCTCAAGGCACTAAAAACAAAGAGTCCTTGTCCTTGTTGTCCTTGTTATTAGTTAGTTCCTTAATGATTAGTGTGTTAGTTGTCGGGTAACTCTCTATGTGCTTTTTTATTATTTTTTTTTGCCGTTGTTCATAGCAATCGTATATCGATTTAACAATATCTTCATCCCAACTAAACTGCATCTCAGTTTTAGCTGTTAATTCTTGAACTGTGCTGGGACTGTACCAGAGGTCTTGCCATCACAGTCCCGCTTTGTGTACGTTTCTGTAATACTGACTAAATAAAATGACACGAATGCGCCTATTCTCCTTGCATGTCTCGTTGCTAGAGATAATTTCGTGTTAATGGCGAGTCCCATGATACGGTGGTGGTGGTGGTGGTATTGTGGTGACGGTGAAAGAGCTCGCCCATGATGTAGTGAGCATCGAAGTCCTTCATTGTCAAATGCGTGATCAGAAGAGCATTATTTCACAACAAAATGCGCTGTTTCGAACCACTGTCCTTCGGGAAGTGTACAACGATAACCACTTTATAAGCAGCCGCACGCAGTAAAAGAAGCGTGGGAAAAAGTGCCTGTCGTAAAAGTAGCGCTGAATGAAACCTGAATTCATAAATATTAACAGCTGTCGTGTTATGGCTATTCTGTGACTACCGTCCTTCTCAAAGTGCCCCCCCCCCTCCCTCCCTGTTTTACTAGCATTGCGAGGTACGTAATGAACGATCAAGGCACACTGTTCAAACAGAACTTCACAGCATAGCACGCTCCTCTAGCTATAGAGTCACCATCCCGAATGATATCGTCATTTTTCTTCTGCACTCTTAAAAATGGGGGCGGGAGGGGGGTCGAGGTAGCTTGCCGTTGTTGGCCGCACTCAAGTGGGCATCGTTACTACACTCTTAGAAATGAACTTCACCGCATAGCACGCTCCTAGCCAACCATGACCTCGAATGATATCGTTATCTGGCCTGATTTGGTGAAAGCGGGAGGTGTACGCCTTTTTTGTGACAATTATGAACAGCATAAGTGTCACAAAAAAGGCGTACGCCTCCCGTTTTCAACAAATCATACCAGATAACGATATCATTCCAGGTGATTGTTGGCTAGTGGCGTGCTATGCGGTGAAGTTCATTTTTAAGCGTGTACTATACCCAAAAGAAAAGGAAAGTGGGAGAGGGGAGTTGAGGACTTCAAAGTGATGCATAGGGCAGGATGACCGATGACTGATGGGACGGAGGCACACTCTAGGTGAGAGGTGCAACTTCACCTCATATCACGCTCCTAGCTAACCGTCATCTCGAATGATATCGTTATCTGAGATGACTTGTTGAAAACGAGGGGCGTATGCCTTTTCTGTGACAATTATGGCCGGCATAAGTGTCGCAGAAAAGGCGTACGCCTCCCGTAACGATATCATTCGAGACGATGGCTGGCTAGGAAGCGTGCTATGCGGTGAAGTTCATTTTCAAGAGTGTGGTTGGTCGAAAATTTTAGGTGTGCTGACGCACTGCCAACCTTTCCTGACCACACCTTCGGTGTCTCTGAATCGGCTATGTAGGCTTTCGCCGTCTCACCATCCACGATGAAATTGCTGGGTCCACGGTTATATCCAGCCCACGAACGCGTGCTGCTCTAAAAATTATTTTATTGTAGCGCGTTGGTTGGCTGGATTTATACCCTTTGTGCAACGTACTGAGGGCGCTTCGGTCCTCCTGCACTATGTGAGGCTCGCCAAATTGCCGTGAGCCATGTGGTAGAATATCGCCTCTGGCGATGAAACACCTCAATCATCATGACTGCCACGAACTTTTAGTGATGTATAGTGATGTCACGAACTTTTCGCGAACCTGGAGTTCGTGGTCGAACCCGCTGGTTCGCGCGGTTTGATCAACTTTTTTATAAGATTCGCCGGGGTTCGCCAAGGTTCGCAGACTTTACCTTTCTAGTCAAGAGTTAGAAATATACTGTTCTTGATACAGCTTTTATAAGGGACAAGATTGAGTCTGAAATCGAATGCTAACAATGTACAGCGCACGCAGAAAAATTTAAAAGGCGTCTGTTTGTGCAAACTGTCGTCATTGCGTCGCACCACGACAGCTCGCTAGGTAATGCCCATAACAGGTATCTGACAGGTTTTTCATCTGACTATAGCACAAGCACAGATGATCACAACCAATTTGACTTCCCAAAATTAAGACTTACAGCATCACCTTACGGACATAACACCAATACGTGTCAACTTTTCGAATCCTAAGCCGTATGCTTCCGAACTCGGGAATGAGGTATTGGCACGCATGCGCAGTGTTGTCGAACCTCGACGAACCTTTGAGACCCCGAATGAAAGCGAATTTTGCGAAGCTTTGCGAATTTGCGCACTCTAAAAAAAAAAAAAAAGGGTGGAGCAATTGCACCTTTTAGGAGGTAATAGTTGTCGCATATGTTATGCCTAAAAGGTTGCAAAGTTCTACACTCTGAACTTTACCGCATAGCACGCTCCCAGCCAACCATTATCTCGAATGATATCGTTATCTGCCCTGATTTGTTGAAAACAGGGGGCGTACGCCTTTTCTGTGACAATTATGAACAGCATAAGTGTCACAGAAATGGCGTACGCCCCCCGTTTTCAACAAATCAGGGCAGATAACGATATCATTCGAGATGATGGTTGGCTAGGAGCGTGCTATGCCGTGAAGTTCATTTCTAAGAGTGTTCCTACTACCTGACTCTCTGCCACGAATGATAGGGAATTACCACTTCAGATTCGGTGAGCGAGGGGGCGTACGCCTCTTTGCAGCAATTTGGATATATGATAATTGCTTTTGCCACCCTGTTACACCCTTTAGCAGTCGCTATGTTGACCTAGGTGGTAATTATAGTAGTTACCACCTTTTCACACCCTTTTTTCTTAGAGTGAACTTTGCTTTCGTGACGCGTGAGCGAACGCTTTCGTGACATCTTCGATTCATCTCTGACCAAAATAAAGTTGTTGTTCTAATTATTGCTGTACACTCTTAAAAATGAACTTCACCGCATAGCACGCTCCAAGCCAACCATCATCTCGAATGATATTGTTATCTTCCCTGATTTGTTGAAAACGGGAGGTGTACGCCTTTTTTGTGACAATTATGAACAGCATAAGTGTCACAAAAAAGGCGTACGCGTCCCGTTTTCAACAAATCAGGGCAGGTAACGATATCATTCGAGATGATGGTTGGCTAGGAGCGTGCTATGCGGTGAAGTTCATTTTTAAGAGTGTAGTTGCACGCCCTTCTTGGACACTCCGTTTTGCGTTAATTGTCCAAAAATGTGTTCACCTCCTGTCTTCAAAAAGTATAGTATAAGGGAACAGAGAGGGGTACCATTCGGAATGACGGTTGGCTAAGGGCAGTCGATAGCAGTGAAAGGGCGTAGACTATCTGGTTCAGCTGCTAGCTTCCAAGGGCAGTGTTATGTGGCTAAGTTCTGCTTTAACTGCGGAAGCAGCTTCGAGAGAGCAATCACCTATTTGCGAGCGGGGCATCACCCGTTAGAATAATAAACCCACCTTTATCGAGCAGGTCCGGGTGAATTGCAATGGAGATGCTAAGGCAAGTGTCACTAAGCACCTTGGGCATCTGTCGGCCCAAAAGGCATATACTAACCCCCCCGTCCCCCACTCCTTCCTGCTGTCCTCTCTCCATCTGTCCATGTCTGTACGCCGCTCATAGCCACAGTTGCTTCGCGGCGCTGACACGAAATAATAATGATAATAAAAACTTTGGGCATTTGATCAGAATAAAACACCCAGCACTCAAGTCTATACACATTGGCGTACGCGTGTGTCTTGGAAAGCTATCATACTACATAGACAAGCGAGCATACTCTAAAAACAAAGCTTCACCGCATAGCCGGCTGTGCGCCAACCATTCACTCTTAAAAATGAACTTCACCACATAGCACGCTCCTAGCCAACCATCATCTCGATTGATATCGTTATCTGCCCTGATTTGTTGAAAACGTGTGCGTACGCCTTTTTTGTGACAATTATGAACAGCATAAGTTCACAGAAAAGGCGTACGCCTCCAATTTTCAACAGATGAGGGCAGATAACGATATCATTCGAGATGATGGTTGGCTAGCAGCGTGCTATGTGGTGAAGTTCATTTCTAAGGCCGTGAGGCGTACGTGAGGCCGACAACGGCAAGCCCTTTCACCACCACCACCACCACCATCATTTTTAAGAGTGTTTCCACGAATGATAGAGTTATCGCTTCTGATTCGAGGAGGGCGTATGCCTTTTTGTGGCAATTTGGATATATGGTAATTGCCACTAAAAGGCGTACGTCTCCATCTCTCCTCGAATCAAAAGGAGATAACCCTATCATTCGCGGCAATGGTTGGCGCACAGCGTGCTATGCGGTGAAGCTCTGTGTTTAGAGTGCAGGGTAGAGGTTTAAAAGTACACTCTAAAGACAGAGCTTCACCGCGTAGCACGCTCCTAGCTAGCCATCATCCCAAATGACAAAGTTCACTGGCTCGATTTGATGAAAACGGGAGGCACATGCCATTTTTATGTCGCAACTATGAACGGCATAATGCCACAAACATGGCGTACGCCCCCCCCCCCCCCCCGCTTTCAGCAAATCAGGAGAAAGAACGACGTCACTCGGGATGATGGTTGGCTATAGGAGCGTGCTATGTGGTGAAGTTCATTTTTACGCTGGCCATGACACGTCGAGTCTGGGAGGTACCCGGGTTCGAATCCCGGTGCCGGCTGTGCTGTCTGGTAGTGTTTCCTGGGTTTTCCTCGGACGCTTTCAGACATATATGTCAGAACAGTTCCCTTAGAAGTCGGCCCAGGACGCACATTCCCCCAGGGCGTAAGTCGTGACGTTGCCCACCTCTGTGAGGCCGACAACGGCAAGCCCTTTCGCCACCAAAACCACCACCACCACCACCGCCATTATTTTTAAGACTGTAGCAAAGCGCATCCATCATGTACACTTTTCTTTCCTGGTGACTATTCTTTCTTCACATACACAGCGATTATGCAATGAAGGGATGTCTTGCCTATATTGCCGACAAACTCACCTTTAAGGGTAGACCACCCATCCAGTATATTTTAGTTATCTATACGAGATATATGAAAAAAAGAAAAGGATTTGTAGAGTTGTACGTCTTCACATGTAGCGTATTACGCACGAGGGGGAGGAAGATCGACTTCCTAAGGAGAAGGGTCATGTCAGTCTTCTGTATCCGCGGGAGCCAACTCTGTATGTTTCGTTGAAAGAAGCAAGTAAATGGCGTGCTCGAAGGCATACTTAATTCACGAAGCAGTCTATCAGGAGGTACCATCTCAAAGTACTTCCTTCGGGGGGAAGGGAATTGATTTTTGTTCGTAGAAAAACAGGAAAGGTCAGTGAAACGCAAGGTCGATCTGATGTCCATTGAGAAAACAAAAAACGAAGATGAAAAGGAAACGAAAACGGAAGAAGACGGAATAGGAGGAGGGGGGTGGGGGAGAAAGCTTCCTGCACTCTCAAAACAGAGCTTCACCGCATAGCACGCTCCTACAGCCAACCATCATCCCGATTCCCGAATGACGACGTTCTCTCCCTTGATTTGATGAAAACTGGGGGGCGTACGCCATTTTTGTGGCAATAATGCCACAAAAAAATGTGTACAGCCCCATTTTCAGCAAATCAGGGGAAAGAATCACGTCATTCATGACCAAAAAGAACCTTACCAGCTACATTCTAAACATGGACTAATCAATTTATCCTCATTGTGCATTTAATTTTGTTACCTCGTTACTTTGTTATTTTGTAATTTGTTACTTTGTATATTGTTATTTTGTATTTTGTTAGTTTCTCATTTTTTACTGCTGCTGTATACGGTGTACATTGGCAGGGGAGCCTTAGTCAAGCCTCATCGGCTTTTTGCTTCCCCTTCCAACCGAAAGGAAAATAAAATATGGAATTGAATTGAATTCGGGATGATAGTTGGGTAGGAACGTGCTATGTGGTGAAGTTCGTTTTTAAAAGTGTAGTGTGGTTTGCCGCTGCGATTTAAATTAATTCGTCACCAATATGGGGCGCTAATTCAGAGTCGAGTACGCGAAGACGAGTAACTAAAAAAAAAAAAAAAAAGAGGACACCGAAGTGCGACCTCAAAGGATTGAATCCTGTGAATTCAGAATCGTAGCGAATATATGTAGGACTCCGAATCCTTACAACTAGGATCTTCCCAATGACAGTAATTATATCGTCGTAATCTTGGTGGCTCACGCTGTCCCCCCCCCCCCCCAAGCAGCGTTTCTCTGTGCGGAAGTATCATAAAACCAATTTCTAATTTTGAGAAATATATGACGCCTTGATGTGCCCATCCGTGCTTCTGGTGCTATTACGCCTCAAAGATCGATCTCTGTCTCCTCGCCACAGCTGCTGGCAATCTTCCAACGTGGGGCGGAGAGCGGAGACGCGCGTTGTTGCCAGACGCGATAACTCACAGTGAAGTCGCCTAACTCTCGGAGAATCCGAAACTACGCAGATTTGCGGACTGTTTCCAAAAATTCGTGAAAGCGCGTTCACTGTCGGCATTTATTATATTGCGTACTGAGTATTCGAGACAAGTTGATTAGTAATACGAAATAAAATTGATTTATTTAAAATTAATTTTATTTTGTAAGTAAGCGGGGGCACATTATACGGTTAGGAGCATCTGAGCATATTCAAAGAAAAGCGACAGGATAGGATATATGCAGATGATGTATGATGACGTATGTCGATGTAAACTATGTACGTATGTGTACATGTACACTCTTAAAAATGAGCTTCACCACATAGCCCGCTCCTAGCCAACCATCATCCCGAATGACAACGTTCTCGCCCCTGATTTGTTGAAAACGGGAGGCGGAGCCTATTTTGTATTTGGCGTGCATAATGGTACAAAATAGGCTCCGCCTCCCGTCTTCGACAAATCAGGGGCGAGAACCTTGTCACTCGGGATGATGGTTGGCTTGGTTGGTTGGATGGTTGGCGTGCTATGTGGGGAAGCTCATTTTTAAGAGTGTAGGTGCTTGTGCTGAGCAGTTAAGTTTTTGTGCATAAAACTGCACCTGGACAAGTGCAATGCAGTCTGATATTTCGATCTCCTTTTACAGTTTTGATAGTCTATCCATAAGTCTTGCGTCTGTCAGGAAGAGGAGTAGGTGGATCTGTCACAATATTTCGTCGGAACAACGGCTCAGCACTGCACAATTGAACTAATTACCGAGCTAAAAGCGCTAACAGAACATAAAATATGACACACACACAGATAGCGCACAGATAACACATAGATGCGCTATCTATGCGTGCACGTCCATGGGTTGGCATTTTCCCAAGAATTCATTCAACATCGGATTTCCTCACAGTCCGCATCACATCATATCACCATCATAAGGTCACCTACGCAACTGCTCATGGAGACCATAAAATAAATAAATAATAAATAAATATAAATAATAATAAATAAATATAAATAATAATAAACAAATATAAATAATAATAAATAAATAAAAACAAATAAATAAATAAATAAGCCATCACGTCACAGCCGACCATTCAAGTTCAACTCAGTCTCAGTGTTGATTATGGATTTTCAGAACTGATCACTTCAAATGCCATCACGGTGCATTGTACTTGTAACTATAATGGATGCACGTGCGGAGGGGTATAAGCTGTTGGTTGATGACAGCTATAAGCGCTTGCACGCGAACATAGCAGATCGCGCGTTCGTGTGGCTTTGTACGGCCACCTTTTCTCACGCGCTATCGATCACGCATGACGCACGAGGCTTCAACCTCACACTGACTCCAACTTCAAAACCCATCACATCGCATCATAGCCCTTCACTCAACTTGAACTTCGATATCACGCCACCTCGTAGCCCTTCATTTGTTTTTAATGGCGTGTTAGCGCCGCGAAGCAACTGCGACTATGAGCGGCGTACAGACGTGGACAGATGGAGAGAGGACAGCAGGAAGGAGTAGGGGACAGGGGGGTTAGTATGCGTCCTGGGCCGACTTCAGGGGGAACTGTGCCGACATTCGTCTGGAAAGTCTTCGGAAAACCCAGGGAAAACCTCAGACAGCACGACCGGTGACAGGATTCGAACCCGCGTCACCTCCCAGTCTCGGCGTGGAAAGCGATCATCCTAACCACTACTATGCCACGGGAGCTGGTGTAGCCCTTCATTCAACCTCACATCATTCTCCACGACGTGATGGTGAGCGAGGTCGCGGCAAGGCCATCATGAATGAATTCGCCGACCTACGCACGTGTGTGTCGTTTTTTGGTATTCTTTTAGCACTTTTAGTGGTATGCAGTGCCAATAAAACGAGGCGTATTTGAAGAACCGAACTAAGAAACACGCTAGTCAAAATTGGCTATGGATTGGCTATGGATTGGCTGTGGAACCCACAAAAGGACGCGGCCTGCGCTCTGCAGTGCTGTGCATGGCATCGTTACAAGATGAGGGCTTATTTGCCATCGAAAATTTGTCCGTCACGGCGCAACGCTGTGCCGCGATGAAGCACACCGGCCGCTTCTGCGCCGAGCCGGTTCACGTCACGCCACGTTGCACCCGATTGAAGCCAACAATGTCGTCACGCAATGACGCAAGCTTCGCTCATTCTCGGACGGGGTTCGGAAGGGATCCTCGCGCGTGTCCATCCAAGACCCCCCGCCGCGTGCCACAGATGAACTACTCTCATTATACATCTCGTGTAAAAAAACATATAAGGTGTTTGCCATGCATTCCACCGCAGCTATACAACAACGAAAACGGAAAACACTTCTGGAGCATCTTCCTATGACGACAATGCCGTCACTATATGCGGGGAAAGAAAGAAGGCGTCCAGGGCCACACTGCCGGCGATGAACGAGGCGTGCTACGCAAACAAAAACAACAACAATAACAAATGCATGCAGTGACGATGAGTGAGAAAATCTGACAGAGAAAAAAAAAAGTGGACTATAATGTTGGCTATTGCTATATTGCTATAACATATACTGTACTGACTTCGCTGTTCCCTGTTCCGAAGTATATAGGCTCCTATACTATGTTATAGTCGTGTGTTTCTGCCTCGTAGTATCTGCGTAGATGTTGCATCTTCATGTCATTCATAACCAACTCACATGAAATAGGGTAGAGGGTACCCCATCCTATAAGTGGTAAAACGGGAAGTGACACTGTTTCTGCTGTTGTTGTTGTTTTTAAGTGGCAGCAAAGGCCCTCCTCATTTTGTCGCTCACCGTTAATGTCACCGAGCAACACGCTGTCACCGTGGCTGGCAAATCAATCGGCAATAACACGCCATGACCACCAACTAACCGTGCCAACCAGTGTCAACTGTGGAGGCGTTGAGGTCATTACGGAGATCATGTGCAGACTGCGATGGCTATACATGCAGTTCTTGACACACAAGAGCTCAGATTCTGTGCCTTCTATTCTGCCTTCATTCTGTGTCACCGTATACCGCGACACACACTGGCCAGACACTTTTGCAGCGGTTTCGCCTGAACGTCCCGTACGGTTCAACGGTTTCTACACAAAGTCGGGAGTGCTGACCCAGCGAACTCTTCGGTATGTGCAACAGTAATAGACAGTGTAGACAGTTATTTTTTTTTTTTCTCCTACCATCATCATCGGACGGAACACGCCATTTTGTACTGCGCAAGATACACACTCCTGATGATTTGATTAAGGTCTCTCAACCGTATATAGATGACAGAAATTGCGTCATATCGTAGAGAATTATGGGCACCTTGGAGCCAAAGGGCAGGGTCGCTGCGCTCTCCTCAGCACTTGAGCTGCGCCTAGGGTTGCCACCAGGCCGGTATTATACCCGCACTGCCGGTCATTTGCTCTCTCTGCCGGTTGCCGGTAGGAAAGTGATACCGGCAGCCTTTTGCCGGTATTTGTGGCTCAACACCTTTCATAGGGGCTTTTACGGGGTTTTCCTTTCAACATTCCACTTCAGCTTGAATAAATCTGGAGCACAGACCCAACTCCGTAGTCACCAGTCGTTTTCTTAGTTATTCATTATTATTATCATTGTTGTCTCGAGCCAGTACGCTCATTCTTTCTCTCTCTCTCTCTGTATACTGGCCACCCCTCACTTACTTTCCCTTTCCTGCGAACATTTCCTCCTTTCCCTCTATTCCACCTCCTCTCCCTCAGCCGGTATTTTTCACTACGAAAGGTGGCAACCCTAGCTGCGCCATGGAGAACGTTCGAGATTTGTACGCGTGTTTGCTAGATAGCGTTTTTGCTTGTTCGCTGGATTTCCAGTGTCACAATTAGACGCATACTGTACCGGGAGGTAGGGTTTGTGATTACATTTCTTTCTTAATTGAGCTGGAGGATAACACGGCAGGAGCAAAAAATTGGCCGGATGACGAGTAAAACCCTTCTTATTTTTGTTTTCACATCCAATCTAGCCCAATTCAATGTAAATGTGCACATGCTTCCCGTTCCCTTATTGCCTGACACGGTCCGATGCTTCGCACGAGGGATTCCACCCACGAGGGTGGAGTGAGTGATCCTGTCACTCAGTTGCCGGATCAAGTTTTGTGGACAGCACGCGCGGTATAGCAGTTACTGAGCGTCCGTGCAGCATTGCCTTGTCCTTGCCGCAGCGCAATTTGCGGGCGTGTCGAGACGGTCATTAATTGCGGTGCGAAAGGAGGAAGGTTTTCTCCGTCGATGACGCGCTCAGCGTTGCATTCGGGAAGACATGTTACCATCGCTGGGCGTGCCGCCGTAGCTGCATGTGTTTTATACGCACGTGCATGGTTTTTTTTTTTTTATAGCCTCGCATGTTTGAACTGCATACAGATTCGTGTTGTCGTGTAAAGACCTGTACAGGGGCTAGATTTTGAACTTTTCGCTATCCCGTAACGCTTGCTAAACGCTCGTGCTCCCCGGTTGACGGCCAATGCGCGTGACGGAATGAGCGCGCAAATTTTGAAAAATAGCTATAACGATCGCTATGTGCACATCAAGATTGAGCCCCAGGCGCTTGTATGTTTTGTTCACGAAAAGTGTAAGTTGGCAGTCTGATCACGAAGAACTGTAAATATAGACTCAACACACAGCGCGGTGCATGAATGTAGGGACACCGCAGAAAATGGCGGTACAGCGCTCCGGTCCCAATAGACCTTTTTTTTTTTTTATTTGAGACGGGTGGGCTACACCTTTTTAGAAAGATCAGGAAAAGATCTTCCCGGAACAGCACCGCAAGCGGTACTGCCCCGACGACCTTGTTATCGGCCGCGCGTTCAAAGACACGGCCCACCCAGGGGCGGACCGCGTTATCAAGGGGCCCTTCTCCAAATACGAAGGACCGGCTCCCTTTCGCCTCCCTCCACCTTTTTAGAAAAGCAAGCGCCACCTATGGCACGCAAAGGCTCACGGGGTACCTGGAGCGTCTTCCAGCATTATCAGATGACCAGAGGTGGAGGTAGAAGAAGAACAACAACATTCCGGGTGTGCGCAGCAGCAGCGTCGGCTGGGCTAAACCATAACCGAAGCAGACGACAAAGCAGTGTCCCTGAAAGTTCCCATGCTGCTTTGCGCCTCGCGCTTGGTGGCGCTCGCATCTTTTTAAAATCGTCTATTTCACGCTGTCAAAAGCGTTCTATTCTGTTCAGCATCGTTGACCACCACAGAAAAGATATAAGCTTCATTTTTACGAGCTTGTGTCACATACGTAATATTTTGGGCGCAGTCTCGCGTTCAGCATTGCAAATATAGTCGTACACTTGGAGTTTTACGTAAATTTATCTCGTCACTCAGAACCAAAAGGAATATTAAGTCGCCTAATACTTCGTGCGTCAGCCACTGGCCGCAATGACGTCGTTGAGCACTTTCGTTAGGCTGTGAATGGTGCCGGTATCGATGGGCTCCCGCGCATCCCTTTTTTATTCTTTCGAGCACCCTCTGACGGGCACAAGACTGGCATCTGTGCGCGTAAATTCACCGCTCAACGATTCCCCAGAGTTTTTGCAGGAAGCAGTGCTGGAACCAAGGGGGGGGGGGCGATCGCCCTCTCAAAACGTCAGTTTATACATTAGATTTCCCTCCCTCCCCTCCCCACTACACGTTCCCGGAAAAGAAACCGCCCCCCCCCCCCTCCGAAACCTAGGGTCTTGATCTGCCCCTTGCAGGAAGCGCCCCAAACTATCATCACTCATCCGCCACTGAAGTCCTGTTTGAAATAGTAAAGCGGGCCCTTGCGCAATTCCCCCCAGTAGTGAGTGACCAGAACCGTCAGGAGTCACGACCGTCCCGGTTAAACTTTCTTCACGTTGCTGAAGATCACCTGAAACGAGACACACCTATGGGAGGAGGCCTCGCTTTCGTCGAGCCGGTAGCCGTTGAGGTGCTAATGAAAGAGCTCACCGTCGTCGAGGTCTCAAAAAGATGAGCAACGTTACGAGTAACGCTCTGGGAGAGAATGTGCGTCTTGGGCCGACTTCTACGGAACTGTGTCGACATATACCTGACAGCCGATCTGAGGAAAATTCAGGAAAAACCCCTGACAGCACAGCCGGCACCGGGATTCGAAGCCGGGTACATTCCAGTCTCGACGTGACATGGGGCCGGTACCGCTAACCACTGAGCCACGCGAGTTGGTAACGTCGTCGAGTCGGTGCTCATGTGTTGCCGGGCAAAGTGTATACTCAGGCGCGCCTTATACGGGAATCGGTGAGTCTCGGAGAACTCTTCGTGGCTCCCCGCGGACGATAGCTTTCCTGTACAGTGAATGATGGCGTTCAGAATCATCCATTGGAGACAGCGATCAGGAATCATCAATGGTTGGCACATAGCGTGCTATGGAGTGAAGTTCAGTTTCTTCAGTCTTCTTTTTTTTTTCTTCTTTTTTTTTTGCTACAGTCGTGACGATGCCCACTTCTCTGTGACCAACAACGGCGAGCCGATCCTGCCATTACCACCCCCACCCCCCACCTCCGCCCTCAGTTTTTAGAGCTCAGTATATTGATTTTTTCCACTGGATTACATGACAGAGGAACACACACACACAAAAAAGAAAACAGGACGTTTCGACACCTATACAGGCGACCTCATCAGAATGAACGCAACGAAATGTTGAGGTAGTTAGCGTGGGAAACCTTTTAATCCCTTGTAACAAACAGGCAGAGGCCCCCCTGTGAATGTTACATGAACTTTTTTTCTTTTTTTTTTTTTTTTTTCGCTGTGAATGTACCAGGATTCTAGGAACTTCCTTATCCCCCATCTTTGTTTCCTAGCTAAAGTCGTCACATTCTGGAAGAAAAAAACTATATGCGGAAGTTGCTTCCTGCCTTTTAGTATGTTTCCAGTTTTTAAAGTGAACCTCGCCTCGTCAGGCGTGAACAGCTTCGTGGGCTGCCCTCTTTGGTAGCTCACTCGGTCACGTGCTGGCTTGCTGAGCTCGAGATCGCGGGTTCAAACCCGGCCAAGGACGGTATATCAATGTGGGGGAGGTCGACATTGCTTCCAGTACGATGTGTCGGAGGTTTCCGATGCACGTGAAAAGAACCCCAGGCGGTCGACGATATCCGCAGTCCTACACTCTTAAAAATGAACTTCACCGCATAGCACGCTCCTAGTCGACCATCGTCTCGAATGATATCGTTATCTGCCCTGATTTGTTGAAAATGGGGGGCGTACGCCTTTTTGTGACACTTATGCTGTTCATAATTGTCACAAAAAAGTCGTACCCCCCCCCCCCCCGTTTCCAACAAATCGGGTCAGGTAACGATATCATTCGACATGATGGTTGGCCAAGAGCGTGCTATGCGGTGAAGTTCATTTTTAAGAGTGTACCCTGCGGCGCGTACGCCTTTTTCTTTTTACTATAGGCAGATACATACAACTTATGTGTAACATCACGATACCGTTACTTTCATGGGTATCCCTGAGCTGAACTGTCCATTTTTACAACTATTGCTAAAAAAAATGCCTGATGCGGTTGCGCAGCGCGGAGACTCGGCTCGGCTGCATGAGGCCCACGTCGGGCTTGGCCTTGCGCGTTCTCGGTCAGACGGCATCCACGGGGTATTTTTGCGTAACGAACGCCGACGACCGACCCGTAAAGACCATGAGCTAAATTCAGCAGGTGCGTGCGTAAGACTTGCTGCGTGAGTCTTACGCATGTGCTTGCTATCATACTTTCCATCTTAATTTGGCATTTGCGTTATAGTGGCATAATCTACATAGGCGTCCCCATAATTTTGCACCGGTCTCACTTATGAAAGTTCGTAAGAAATTGGTATGAAAGCATATACTGGCCATTCTCCGCGGTTTTCAACAATTCTGAATCAGATGACACAGCTCTGAAAATGTGAAACCGCGGGTCCTACGCGATTAGGTTGTAAGGTGTCACTATACAACGCACTGGACGTGAGCGGTGCCCTCTATGTTCGTAATGGCTTAATAATTATTTCCCATTACAAACAATACTTCATGATCTGATTATAAAAAAAAAGGAACGGGTGCTACGTGAATACCATCGATCATAACTATAGGATGTTTTTAACTATAGGACCTCCATCTGTATATTAAATGTACGCATATTTTTGGTCAACAATAAACTCTATTTGATTGATTGATTGATTGATTGATTGATTGATTGATAACACAACAACTATTTTACGTGTTACGGCCTATACATTTTGTATCAGTACAGCTACATGCCTACCTCCTAGCTTATATACTTCATAACGAGACACGGTTCTAAGCAACAAAATATACAGGGTGTTTCACCTAAAGTGATAAAAATTCTAACTGGCGACGTATCCGTCGGATCATTGTGGAGCTTTCGGTAATTATCTTCTGGAAACTTTTACCACCATGGAGGAAGGCCTTGGACAAGTTTTAATTGTGGGAAATTTATTTTTGTCAACTGAACTTTGAAAAATGCAAAGCGAATCTCACTTTTTTCACAAAAATACAGGGTGTGTGCAGAAAAACGTGACCCGCATTTTTACATGTAACTCGTTGTCTACTTACCCGAGGAACTTCCGGTAGCGTACGATGGCGTATTTATGCGTGCGAAAGCTACAAAAAAATCCTGAAAGCCATACTCAGCGTAAAAAAATTAACAGAGCGCGAAAACATCGGCTTCCATGCATTAGAATAGGACGGTCATGACAGTGTATGGTAGTGCATTTCGGTCTCATGAGAGTTATGTGCAGGCACCGCTAGGGGTACTACCGATGAGCATCCATGTGGGACATCATTTCGATTTCTGCACCGATAGCTCCCCCTAGCGGTACTTGAACGCAACACTCCTGCGTCCGCCATGCTGCCCTATTCTGATGCACGGAGGCCGAACTTTTCGTTGCTCTGTCTATTTTTTTAAGCTGAGTATGATTTCCACGATTTTTCTGCAGATTTCGCATTTAGCAGATTTTCTGCAGATTTCGCATAAATGCGCCATCGTGCGCCACCGGAAGTTCGTTAGTTAAGTAGGCAGCAAGCTAGGTGCCCAAAATGCGGGTAACGTTTTTCTGCACACACCCTGTATGATGTCCGCCACGGATAACTGCGGACCCAGCAAAAACTATGCACAGTATCGCAACACAAATAGTCGAAGGACTTAGTAAAAATTAAGCTTTAGCCCCTCCTGCTTAATTTTCGCGAAGAAGCGCGCGTGGAATGTGCGTCTAGATGAGGAAGTGTCCCCGCCTTCATTTGTTTTCCCTTTTTTGTGATAAGACGGTTGTCACAAGCATCAAGGTCAAAGGGGGAAAAAGAAAGGTAAAATAAGAGGCGGGAACACTTTCTCCTCTCTCCACATCTTCCGTGCGCTGTTCTTTGCGACAATCAAGCAGTCGAGGCTAAAGCGGAATTTTTACTAATTTTGTTTACTATCTTTATTGTTGGGGTACTGTGTATAGTTTTTGTTGGGTCTGTGGCTGTCCGTAGAGGACTTAATAGTTGAGGTTCGCTTGGCAATTTTCAAACTTCAATTGAAAGAAAAATATATTTCCCTCAATTGAAAATGGCGGCAAAGCTTTCCAGAAGGTAATTGCCGGAAGTCCCACAATCCTCCGGCAAGCACGTCGCCAGTTAGAATTTTTTATCACTTTAAGTGAAACACCCTGTATATAATAAAAACATGCGTTTTGAGCAGGTATACCACACTCTAAAAACTTTAGATGCGCATCGAGTCCGCATAGTGCGGCATCCTCTGCATGTTCCTCTTTGAGGACGTACGTGCACCTCAATGGGGGAGGGATTGAGGCAAGAGATGCGCCCTCCTCACTCAAAAATAGGGGGAAGAAATCGGTAAAAAAAAAATTATTTGTCAAAAACAATACCTTTGTCGCTTGCCTTCACCTCCTGACCCACACGCTTCCATTGTTTATTTATTTATTTGTTATTGTTAATGCCCCCAAGGCAAAGCGCTATACAGAGAACTTAGGTTAATCGCGATGGTCGTGGCGAACGAGGCACGCTGCATAATGAAGTAATGGAAGACATTCAAGAAAGAATATTGTGCATATTGGGGCATTGTGCCAAATGTGCGCTTAAATGCAGTAGCTTTGTAGGATCACGTGATATGATGTACGTCAGCTGGTCATAGGGTGTCGCCTATAGTCGCTTCGAAAGATGAATAGAGAAACATGGACACGAGAAGCACGTACGCAAAATGAAATAATTCGTGCACAATAAGATGCAAAATAAGTGTTAAATTTCGTAATTCCTCATATCACTTCATTTATTTAGTGCGCTACTCAGGTACTGATTGTGAAGTATTTGTGTGGTAACATACAAAAGTGTCAAGCCTGCATATGCATGCAGGTATGATTATGCAATGTACTAAAGAAAGTACCTTAGCTCCTTCATTCACACAAGAAGGTACTGTAGACGTATTTTCATTCGCTGTGTATTAATTTTCGCGAATCGCGCATTCAGTCATTGGCGAAGTTATTCGCGAGTATTTTTGTTTCGCGATTCCGAGGCTGTTTCTTTTCGCGGGGTAAACGTCAAGCTGTTTCGCGAGTACCATTTTTTTCGCGATTTTTTAGCGGTTGCGAAATTGGCGAAAATTAATACGTGCGTTCTTCCACCTTTGCGTTCTGTATATATCGCGATGGTGCTTGTGTTGACGCAACTTGGCGTATTCATATAGGTACTATAAATATTTCACGTGAATGATTATCTCCATAAGTGTCCACATTCTGGTAATGGATTATAAAAGCGATAAAAATAGTTTAATATAATCTTAACACCGCACAGGGATACGATATATGTGTGTGTATGTCTCTGACTGTGTCCCTGGGTGGTTTTAAGTTTGCACTGAACTATTTTTATCACATTTTATTCACTTTCACGAATGTATTTATTGATTGATTGATGATACGTTAAGATCGTTGTCGTGATGATGTTTTCTTTCTTACAGCCCCTATATGGCGGGCATCCTGTGGCTGCTGGCCTGCGTCTTTCTTGTAAGTACACACTTATGGTCTCACTTCCTTAATAACCATTGGACGAACTGGCTCACGAGTCATGCCTGTGTCTTGAATACAGCTACGTCACGTTGACAACTTCACATGCCATATTATGTCTTACTCACGACCTACTAAATTATAACGACCATGTCATAATCGGCAAACCCTATATGACGAGCCTGTAACACGATCCGCTAGGAGCGCTAGACATCGGCCCGCGAGATCTCCATCATGATTGGACAATGGAAATTTGAATTTTGAACACGCAAAAGCGGACGTATACAACTACCGTAGCAGACGACAGCAACAGCTTCTATGAAAACGCGTAGACTGATGATCTTTAGAAAGAAGCATCTCTCGTGGGACGTCCACGGCTTGTACAAAAATACTAAGGTAAGCCGAAGTACAAAGTATTGTAGAAGTTGAGGAAGCAATAACCGGGCCGATGAGTAGCACCACCGCTAGCTTCCAAATGCGGCGCTGGGAAGGAGTTTGTATGACATGGTCGCCAAAATCTAGTAGGTTGTGGTCTTACTCAGGTCAAAGTCAGGTACAGTATAGAGGGTCACGAATGATCCTAAATTCCATAACGAAAATATTTCGGAGAATTTTTATTGATGTGCTTTTGGCTGTTTACCGAAAACGATACAACGTTAAAACGGACTGTGTGCAAACCGATAGCATAGCTTGTGTGGTGGGTCTGCCACGATTAATTACGGTTCACCTACAACGACAGCGAAGAAGTACACAGAGGAACTGAAACATAGAAAAATTATGGACGTCATTCAATCATTCAATTGTGCCAAATATACTCTCGTCACATCCACAGTGATACCATACTGCGTTCTGAGGTGCTGAACACCATAGTGACGTCACGAACCTGTCAAGGTTCAAATTCGCAAAAGTTCGCAAAACTTTCATTCGGGAAATTCGAAAAAGTTCTCCAAGGCTCGACTGCAGTGCGCATGCGCGTCTATCTTTTTCCCGAATTTGGAAGCGCATGGTCTAGGAATCGAAAAGCTGCCACGTATTGGTGCTATGCTTGCAATATGACGCTGTAAGTCTATACTTGGAAAGTCAAAGTGAGGTTATTTGTGCTTTTGCTAGCTGGAAGGGGAGAACCTGGAAAACACCCGTTATATGTGGAACGAGGACGGTGCACAAACGTTATTTTAAACTTTCTAGCGCGTGCTGTACGTTCTTAACAGTCCATTTCAAACTCAATTTTGTGAAGTCATAAAAAGTATATCAATAACAGTATTTCTGACTGTTGATCAGAAATGAAAAAGGTATGTCAGTCTGTCAGTGTGGAACCTTGCGAACCGTGGCGAATCTCTCCAGGAATGGGAAAGTTCGTGGAACCGCGTGAGCCAGCGGGTTCCACAGCGGGTTCCACAGCGGGTTCCAGCGGGTTCGCGAAAAGTTTGTGACATCACTACTAAAAACTAGAAGGTGCACGCCGTTTTTTGACAGGTCAACTTGCAATTCAATCGGCGAAATATAAAGTGCCCAAAAAAGGCGTTCGCCTTCCATTTACAGCAAATCATGGAAGTGAACGACGACACTATACACTCTAAAAACAGAACTTCACCGCATAGCACGCTGTGCGGTGAAGTTCTGTTTTTAGAGTGTAGTGGTGGCAGTTCGCTATGATCTCTCTAAGACCCCGTCAGCGTCGTCAGCATCATCCTCATCGCCATCCTCTCATTTTTCCCCAATAGCAATGGGGTAGCATTCTGCTCAATGAACGGAAGTCATCCCCATATCATCGTCATCATGTACCTCTCTCTCTCTCTCTCTCTCTCTCTCTCTCTCGCTATGATCGTCCTCGCTCCTCTTTAATGCCGTTATGGCGGGCATTGGAACCTGCCTTCAGCGGAAAGTCAACTGGTCCCTGTATGCCGATGACATCTGTATTTGGACTACAAGCACTTCCCGTCCAGAACCCCGTCAGCGTCTTCAGCGCACGTTAGATGCCATTCGCCTCTATTTACTCCAGGCAGGAATGGAGATATCCGTAGAGAAAAGCGCATTTCTAGCCTTCACGCGCAAAGACATGCATAGATGTCGCCTGTATATTGGTGGAAGCCCACTGGAGCAGGTGACACATCACAAGTTTCTCGGCGTAACTCTATAATGGAATTTGTCGTGGAAGCGCCACATAGACGTACTTGAAAAGAAAGTCCAACGCTGGGTCAACGTCATTCGTCACTTCGCAGGTATGAGATGGGGACGAGACGAGAAGGATCTCCTCATGCTGCACAATGCCCTGCTTCGTGGCTCAGTAATGTACAGTCTTCCCGTCCGGCACGGACTTCCTCAGGCACTGGTACAAAGGATCCGAGCCCTGCTCGCGCGAAGCCTTCGGGTATGTCTCGGGGTCCCGCAAGGCGCTGAAACCCGCCTGGTAGTGGCTGAGGCCAGCGACGTCTCCATTGAGGTTCTCCGTACTCGGGAAACTGCACGCCACTATCTGCGTCTACGTGCCCATCATAAACGTCACTCTCTCATTCGCAAGCTTCACGCTAGACGGAACGCGACGGTTCATACTGCTGTAACATCATTCAGACCTATCCCCAAATTCATAGTCGACCCGACGGCACCCAAAGTGCCTCCATGGACGTTGCCATCGCCGCTTGTCACTGTCTCCATACCCGGCCTCAAGAACAACAAAAGGAGCTATCCTGATGTTATCCTTAAGCAACTTACCCTTGACTTCATCGAGGCTCAATACTGCAACGGTAACGCTGTATACACGGATGGATCGTCGACCAGGAACACTTCGTCTTCAGCCTTTGCCCCTCCAAGACTGTGAACTGCGGCACTCGGTAATTTATACCGACTCCAAAGCAGCTGTTCTGTGCATTAAAAACATGGGCATCAGCGGTTCCCTTTCCTCAGTGGCGATAGATATCCTGCGCGCCCTGAAGTCCCCTACAAGATCGCTCCCACTTCGTTGCCTTTCAGTGGGTTCCAGGGCATTGCGGTATAACTGGGAACGACGAGGCCGACGCTGCCGCTGCACATCAACAACGGCCTTCTATGCCCATTACACTCTCGAGAGGAGACAGAAGATCCCTGCTCAGGCATTTGTCCGATTCCTGGTCTACCCTACAGTGGCAACGTGACATTCCAACTTGGTCATCTTTGGGAAGTGTAGACCCAACGCTGTCATACCGGCTGCCTGCAAAGCTTCCTCGTCCCCTGAAGTCGCTCATACACAGGCTACGTCTGAATGTGGCCTTCACTCCGATCTATCGCTACCAGCTAGGCTGTGAGGCTAGCCTTATGTGCAACGAGTGCAGTGTACTTGCCAACGTAGAACACATACTCCTCCGCTGTCGGACCTATATCAACCAGAGGCGTACACTGCATGTCACAGCTTGTCACCCTTGGCTGCCGCCCCTTCAACTTGTCGAGCATCCTCAGCCCTTGGGACTCCGCGGCCCACTCCAGGGCGGCCTTACGTCATGTAGTTGGATTTTTTGAGGCGACAGGCCTAAAGGACTCACTGTGACGCCAACAGCGCTCTCGGACATTCCCACCATCAGGTTCACGATCAGGATCGCCATAGCCGCTCCGATCATTCCCGTCATCTCTCATCGTCATCGCTCATCATCGTCATCACTCATCATTGTCACCACTCATATAAACCCCCGTAGCTATGGGGTAGCGTTCCACTCCTATAGAGTGCAAAAACATCCCCAATTCATCATCAGAAGATATCTGTTGTTGTTGTCGTTATGATAGTGTTATGCGGTGAAGCTCTGTCCAGGGGCGTGCGTTTTCTTCAAGAAACGAGCCTCGCGGAAAGACCGCTCTACACTCTTAAAAAAGGGGTGTACTTTAACTCCTTTCCTTGCCACGTATGTAACACCCTTTTGGAGAGTACAATTACGCTCGAAAGGGTGTCTCCTCACTCCCTCAAGGGAGTAGCTTAACACCTTTCTCCCTACTGGAGAGTAATATTACTCCCCGGCAGGGAGAAGGTGTTATGCTACTCCCTTTAGGGAGTGATGAGACACCCTTTTGTACTTTAACTCCTTTCCTTGCCACATATATAACACCCTTTTGAGCGCAATTGTACTCTCCAAAAGGGTGTTATATGTGTGGCAAGGAAAGGAGTTAAAGTACACCCTTTTTTTAAGAGTGTAGTGGCACCTCTCATCCAGTGTGCACCTTCGTCCCATCAGTATATAGTTCATCCTGCCTATGCCTCACTTTGAACTCATCAACTCTCTTCTCACTTTTTTTTTTTTTTTTTTTTTGCTATAGTCGTTACGATGCCCACTCGTGTGCCGCCAACAACGGCAAGCTACTTCAACACCCCCTCTGTCCATAGGGGCGATGCCAGACCCTCACTTTCTGGGGGAGAAGTATCGGTTTCTTTGTCGAAGCACTCCCCTCCCCCCCCCCCCCCCCCCCGCCCCATCCCTCTCTGGCTCTGTTTTAATACCGTGGCTACTAAGCCTTCCACGTTACGTTCGTTTCGTAACGGTACCGCGCAGCTTTACATGCACGAGAAACATCCCTCGAAACAAAAACACCCCGACGCCTGACGAAGCCTGACCAAGGCCAAACCGACGTTGGCCGACGTCCAGCTAACAGACCATCACATCCTGTAACGGATTTCTCCGCTTGTTTTCCCATATTTATAGTGGCTGACGTCACGCATCAGAATGCAGAGCGTGGGCATCCGTGCGATCGCACCGAAAGATGCTTTTCCGCCTTGCCGAATAGCGTTATTGTCAACCAGTTACATCTGAGTGGATTAGAGAGACCCGTAGTAGTAGAGAGCGTGTGAGAGACAGACAAAAAGGCACATAATATACGACTTTACACAAAAAAGGTACTGTGACGTCACGCAGCCAAACGAGGAAGCATCGCTGTACCCATACGCGGGAGAAAGGACGTCTGCGAGAATCGCCTATGCATTGCATCTGTCTGGGAGCAGACTTCTTCGTGAATACTTACACTCTAAAGACAGGTCTTCACCGCATAGCACGCCGAACGCCAACCATTGCCAAGAATGATAGGGTTATCGCTTCTGATTCGAGGAGAGAGGGGGGCGTACACCTTTTTGTGGCAATTTGGAGAGATATGAAAATTGCCACAAAAAGGCGTACGGTGCGGTACGGCGCGGGTCTGTGCACTCTTAGAAATGAACTTCACCGCACAGCACGCTCCTAGCCAACCATCACCTCGAATGATATCGTTATCTGCGCTGATTTGCTGAAAACGGGAGGCGTACGCATTTTTTGTGACAATTATGAACAGCATAAGTGTCACAAAAAAGGCGTACGCCTCCCGTTTTGAACAAATCGGGGCAGATAACGATATAATTCGAGATTATGGTTGGCTAGGTGCGTGCTATGTGGTGAAGTTCATTTCTAAGAGTGTGCGGTGAAGTTCTGTTTTTAGAGTGTACTATATAACTGTTAAAACAGAACTTCACCACATAGCACGCTCATAGCCAACCATCGTTCCGAATGATATCATTCTGTGTATTGATTTGTTCAAAAATCGGAGAAGGCGCCTATCTGGGACACATTATCTTGTCCCAGATAGGCGCCTCCCCCCTGTTTTGAACAAATCAGGACGCAGAATGATATTATTCGGAATGATGGTTTGCTAGGAGCGTGCTATGTGGGGAGTTGAGTTGATAAGAAAAGAAAAAATGGACAAATAGGCACTCATTACGAGAGCCGGCTACTCCAGATCACTTAGGAAAACACATATGGCTGTATCTACACTAAAACCAGTGAGTGACAAAGACTCTCAGTCAGTCACTCACATTCTAAAAACAGAACTTCACCGCATAGCACGCTGTGCTCCAACCATTGCCAAGAATGATAGGGTTATCGCTTTTGATTGGAAGAGAGAGGGGGGCGTACGCCTTTTTGTGGCAATTTTCATATATCAAAATTGCCACAAAAAGTCGTACACCCCCCTTTCTCTTCGAATCAGAAGCGATAACCATATCATTCGCGGCAATGGTTGGCGCACAGCGTGCTATGTGGTGAAGTTCTGTTTTGAGAGTGCGCACACACGCTGTCCACACACACTGCCAGTCAAACTGTGTCCACTAACTTGGAGTCTGCGCAAAATCGCACAAACGCTTGCATGGCGTGAAACTGATGGTCAGGTGTCCAAGAGCCCAGAACCTTAACAACATCAAATGGACTGCTCTGTGGTGACGTTCTGTTTTAACAGTGTATTGTTATGTGAAGAAGTGCAGGTTTACACCAGCAATCATTGCACATTTCGATTGCACCGAAAAATAGAAGACGGGGTTTACCCCCGACGGATACTCTATACACGCACGTTCTTTTTTTTTTTTTTTTTTTTTTTGCCGCTCTCAAACGGCCGCTTGTGGCGACACCACCTGGCTAAGCGCATTAGGTAACCTAGTTTTCAGGATCACGTGACTTTGTTTCTATTCATTTTTTGCTCATCTCCACCAACATAAGAAACATTAGATGAACGCACTTCGCTGGTGTAAATTATACGGTGCTTCTTGCTCGACCCGGTTGATTATTGCACTGAAGTGAGAGTGCATCGTGCCGGCTTGTGTCAGTCTTAGAAACAGCTTCGTGACCATATTATTGGGAGTGGCCAGCGGTAACGAAGCGGGAGAGGCCACATTAGTAAACGTACGTGCTTGACTGCGAGAATATCGACTGAAACTATAATCACTGGGGTCAAAAGACGTCGCAAAACGGTGAAAGCAGCAATCGTGTTGTTCACAAGCGGTTCCGCTGCCTATAGCCATGTTTTAAGAGTTAGCTGCAGACATAGAGGTTTTTTTCCGCCAGCGGAGAGTGTAGTCCGCGCATTGAATGTGGGGCATGCGTGAACGTGGTGAAGGCCACGCGGACGGGAAAGCCGATCCACATGTTTTGTTCGCGCAAATATTTTACCAGTTTAACGTAAGGCAGCAGATAGGTACTACCCGGCGCAACAAGTCGCAAATGTGACAGGGAACGCTTACTAGCAAAATTCAGGTCAAACGGCTCGGTGCTTCGTCTGATGGCAAAGAGTCCCCAATAGACCTCTACCCGAGAAACGTCATCATGACGTTGGCAGACAGACTGAAACCGAAACACAGCGGAAGGGGAGGGCTGGGTTCCACGAATGGGCACTCGTTCGCTGCCTCCTATAGAAAGAAAAGTAGGACCGAAGGTCGCATCCCTTTCAGGGACCATCGTAATCCCCCGGAGACCGTGGCTTTCGGGCGCGACCTCGTTCGCCCCTATCTTCGAGCATAGTTCGACTCTACCAAATTGGTGGCGCTGTCGATCAGTATGACGTCATATGTTTACAAACAGGGAGAGGTCTATTCGTCAGGCAACAGTGGCCTTTGTTCCCGATTGACTCGCTGCTCCTGATAGCTACGTAGCCACTTCCTTTGTTTTCACAGGGGTGGCATTAAATGTATTACTCCATAGACCAAACCGTGGTGGGCGAACGCAATGCATTCTGGACAGGTCATAGTCACACGTCGCATCAAACGTCACCGCACACGTGACCTTAAAGATGGCCGCGCCCGTGATCGGCAGCCAAGCCGTCTGTAAACAACGCGTTTTTTGCTCTATCTGGGCGACGTTTTCGACGTTTTTCGATCCCGGTAATTATTCTTATCCGATAATCTCGCAGTAAAACGCGCAGTTTCATATATGAGGGCTCGTACCACGCCCTGGGGCTGGTACCACGTCCAAAGCCGGTGTGACGTACTTACGAGAAATGGGATACCAATGCTGCGGAAGAAGCACCGTGTTTTTTACGCTGGCAAAATACGTCCATCTCTTGACTTTATGCCAACGGGAATATGTCGGCAAGCGCTAATACGACATGTAAACAAAGTCACATGATCTCAGAGTGACTTTGCGTATGACGTGTGACCACGACAAGAAGGCGCGGTTTTGTGAAAAGCGCCCGCTTGAGGGCAGTTACAACAATGGCGGGTTTGTGTCATCCGTGTGTTTGTTTTAGACACAGTGTTATGCGATGCAACGCAGTTTTGCCACCATACTTGGCGAGCAATGCGCAGTTCATGACCAGTCCGACACAGTGCTGACCGTAATTTTCAATTTTATATATTTCTAAAGAAAAAAAAACTATGATGAGCGCAATTTGGAGGAAAATTACGACGTAAGAGTAGTGAGGGCTCAAGATATCGAACAGATAAATCTTCTGATAATGCACCTCTACTGCGTACCTTTGAAAGCATGCAGCATTTTCTAAGTTGCACTACGTTGCGACTCGGAAGCGCTATATGCCCGCCCCACTGTGTGGGCAGAGCTGACCCGTAGGGGTTTGACCTGTCCCGAACCGTTGTACGATGACGTTTACAGTGACGTGTGACCCGGCCTAGAGTACACTGCGCGTGCCAAGCACGAATGTTTGCCTAGATAGAGGGCTCCGTGGGAGAAGCTCTGTCTTGTGTGAATTAGTATGCGTAGAGAATGTGAAAGAGGTATTTCGCGTACTGAAGCGTTACGCACATGTCTCCCTTTATGTCATCTATTTTCTCCGTTTCTTATTCTTCTCATGCAATGACCCATACCACTCGCATGAAACTTAATAGTAACGACAGTAATAGTAATAGAATGGTGGCGGTGATGGAACTTCGAGTCGCAAAGTCATGCGCAAGGGGGACGACGCGTCTCTGAGACGACTACACGGGGAAGTGTACCGAGATTTGTCTTAAAACGTCTGAAGAAAACCCAGAGAAAATACCCAGACAGGGCAGCCGGCGTTCGGATTCGGACCCGGGTCACCACACAGCACGCATCATCGAATCTCGCTTCGCAGCCGCACTTTCACCGAACGCCGCCGAGCTCTCTGACGTCGTTGTTCAGTATACGTTGCCGCCGGGTGTATTCACGACGTCTACGACACTGCCACCCGCATTTACACTGACGCCAAACAGCAACAACAAATGAAGGAGAAGTGACGATGGCATGGTAGGTTTCCCCGTGGTAGCCACAGGACCCTGTATCCCACTTCACAGAGGTTAACATCATGAGAGGATGAATTATGGTGAACGCGAAGCGACGACAGGTCGGGGTTCTGTTCGATACATAGAAATCATAAAGAGAGGCTAGAAGAAAAGCTGGGAGAGAGAGTGATGGGGAGAGCAAAGGGAGTTGTACGAATGTAAGACCCTCTCCCAATGTCCAAGTCAGGGAGGCGCCATGATTGATATTTTGGATTCGGCCGGATTTGCCACAGCCTTTCCACGTGTGAAGACCAGGTGCGTTCGCCGTAATTGTATCCAATCCAATGCAAGTCGCTTCCGCTTCCGCTGGGATCCGTGTGCCGCATGGTGCCATGCCTTGTGCGAAGTGTGTTTGTTTTGTCTGCCATCACCTGTGCACTTGGATTCCGTAGGGAATGGGCATCGTATGGTTTAAACCTTGTGCTGCGGCATGAAAGAACGGTGCACGGAACTCGTAGGAGACACCGTTCGTAAGACGCTAGGCCTACGTATCGATCATGGCGGCTCACATGTTGAGATCACGACCTACTAAATTATAACGACCATGTCGAGCGTACCCCTTCCCAGCGCCACATTTTTGGAAGCTAGCGGTGGCGCTTCTGATCGTCCCAGTTATTGCTTCCTCAAGTTCTACAATACTACAACTACTACTAGTATTTCTGTACAAGCGGTGGACGTTCCACAGATGTTTCATTCTGAGGTTGATTATCATCATCATTCTACGCGTTTTCATAGGAGCTATCGATGTCGTCTGTTACGGTAGTCGTACATACGCTTCTGCACGTTCAGAATTCAAATTTCCATCGTCCAATCGTGGCGTGCCGACGAGTAGCGCCCCTGGCGGATCGTGCGGACAGGCTCCTCATAGGGGTTGCTGATTGTGACGTGGTCGTTATAATCTAGTAGGTCGTGGTTGAGATGTCCCCCTTTCGCTGGCTTGGTTTCTAGTTATTATGAGAGTTCTATGGTTCGAGGAGTCCAGTGGCTTGCATGAAAGCAGAAAGGGGGCGAAGAGCCACTGATGCCAGCACTGACAACAGAATGGGCAAAGGCGGCATGGCGTACTGCATACCATCTTTGAAACCAGAGTGGGCAGAAAGCTTGAAAGGAGAGCTAGCATCTACCGACGCAGAACTGATGGCAATAACTGAAGCGCTTAGGGCTGCAGAGACCGCGAAGTCGCCAGACATCGTTGTAACCGTGGGTTCACGAGGCGCTATCTCACGCATCGACCGCCACTCTGAGACTTGCGATTTCGTATAGGAGAGGCCCGGCACCAGCTGGAAAGACTTAAATTCCGCGGTACCGCTGTATCGATGCAGTGGATGCCCTCTCATACGGGAATTTCCGGTAATGTCCGAGCTGATGGGCTGGCCAAAGCAGCTACAGAAATCGAACCGAAAGTCCAGGCGCATTCAAGTACGAGTTTCGCCTGCTCCAGAGCTATCGAAAGACATGTGTAGAGGAGGTGGAGTTCCTCTACATGAGCCCCGACCGGCGATGATGGTATGCCACGGAGAGGCGATGACGGTGGCCTATCTCCATGGCCGCGCCGGTGGAACTGAGGCGGGTGCTCCAGGCGCGTGGCCATCTTCGTCGTTGTCCACGGCCCGCTACACATGTATGGAGGCTACATCCTGATACTCAAACGGGAGACGGGTCTGCATCCCCACCCTGTGCAGTGCGAGTGGCCTCTCCAAGGTCGAGGTTTTCCTCCTGCTTCGCATCCGATCTCGTAGTGCCTACACGTGCTAAGGCTAAGGACCCCGCGGAAGTCAAGATTCGCGAGTATAACATGAAGCTGTACTGTTGACCATGGGCGTAGCCAGGGGGTTCAAAGCCCCTTAAAATCGTACATTTGGTAGTGCATTTGGGAGAGGGAACTCCTCCTCCCCATGTAAAGTCCCCATAGAACCCCCACCCCCGAAATATTTTTCAGGTTACCATGTGCTGTCGTTGACTCATTAATGCCTCAATGGCGAGCAGCTGCAGAAGCTGACATCTCGCTGTGCGGCATGATCTAATAATTCTACCTTTACTTGTAAGGTGTTCACTGTCTTTTTCCTCTTGGAACGTGCTAGCGCGTTCAAGAAGCACATGCTTTAAAACCCTGATTACCCCGTTTCGTTGGTTCCAAGAAATAAGGGGTGCTGAAAGCCGCATTGCAGACGGAGCTTTGGGGGCCGCGTTCGCACGCTACGGTCACGCCTATTCTGAATTCCAAAACCATATGCTGTACAGTGCACGCAACTGTAAAACCGAAATAAAAAAAAAAACCGGCGCACAATTAAATTCGCGGAAGCCAAACCAACGAAGGTCAACTGCCAGCACTGCAGTGTAAAGTCAGAATTCGTCTGCTACTGCGAATCGCCGTTCTGCGAATTCAAGAACTGGCAAATGATTGCAGCTCACTTGGAACCTGTAGACCTGGATATGTAGACGAAAAGTGCAACACGCTTTCCAGAAAATTAGTTTTGAGAAAGATATGAGACCCTTTTGCGCTTTATGTCCAAGTTTTGCCATTTAGTACGCGGTGACGTTCAATCACTACTCGCAGACGACGGTGGTTCGTCTTCATAGCCGCGACCGCTGAAAACACGTTCGTGATTGGCTACCGCCGTTAAGAACACGATCCTGATTGGCTGACTCTTAGTCTTTACGTCACGTCGATGAATAAGCAGGCTTTCTCTGTCTAGGTGGTGTTGGTTTGGACCGTTCTATTTTTGGAGTGTATAATGTGGACGTATCAGCGCGTGCAGGGGTACAATTAAAATTTAAGATAGCGCGTCGTTCGCCATGGTTGCACCACATAACATGTGGGGAGTGCAGCACGAGAAGGATGATTGTCACGGAGCGGGATAGGGTATATTTTACGCGATAGCTCCCCCCCCCCCCCCCCTCGCGCACACAAACCCATCATACGTATACGCAGGACGGGGGAAAAAACCGCATTCATCTTTAGTAGTTGTGGAACTCACATCTAGGCTTTCTCAACTAACGGTGACAGGTTCTGCTTCCGATGGTGGCCATCGATTCTGAAGCGCCACAGAATATTGAAGACTATCGTTGCGCAAATAGGTACTGGGTTTCAAGCAGCATGTCTCCATGAACGGCCCTGGAAGTTGTTCGAAGTTGATGCCACTTCCACGTTATAACACCCAGTGATGGCCAGTAGTTAACTACATGTAGCTCAACTACTATTTCGTGTAGTTAACTACAGTAGTTAGGTTACCGCAGGCGCCAACTACTTCCGATTTTGCTGCAAGCTTTACGGGACGATTGTGATTCTAACTTTTACAATGAGCTTCTTGTTTGATGAGAACGGAGGTGCAGAGCAATTGTGCCGTGCATGCGTACTAAATCTTCACTTTCATCACTGCTTGTGATTCATATTTAGGTGTCCGAGAACATTATAGAATGGGAACGGTGTTGATGGACAACGTTAAGTAGTTAGAGATGTAGTTAAAGGAGTAGTTTTAACTACCTCCCTTAAAAGTAGTTGAACTACTAGTTAAACTACTCAATCGCGAAGTAGTTAGTAGTTATAGTTGAATTACTGTAGAAGTATAGTTAGTGGCCATCACTGATAACACCTTTGTTCCGCCATCGTGGAGCGATATAGGCATCAATGTTGCCATCGGTATAGAAGGAAAGGGAGCGCTTTTCACGCGGATGGGGGGTCTCCTTCAATGAGTGCGGGTCGCGTAGGTCTTGGCATAACCCTCAACGCGCTACTCGTAGGCAAACTTGCTTCAGTGTCAGCGTTGGAGGTGACCTTGGAGACACGCTCTGTCCGTTTTCGTAGTCGATTGAGGAAATGTAGTAAGATATTACACCACCTTCATCACAAAACACATCGCGGCCTGCACAAAACACCGAACAACTCATTTTGCGAACAGTCATGCAGAAGATGCTGGAAGTGCACGATGTCTACCCGTCGGAGGTGTAGGAATTCTTCTGGTACCAAAGCACAGCTAGGTTGTGCGACTTCACAGGTACTTCGGCGCTAATATGAATAGTTCTCTACCTGTTTGTAAGCCAATGACGTTGTAGTGTTCGATAGCGCCACCAATTTGGTAGACTTGAACTACGCCAGAGCTAAGGGCGAACAAGGTGGCGCCCGAAAGCCACGGTCTTAGGGGGATTGCGATGATTCCTGAAGGGGACGCAACCTTCGGTCCTACTTTTCTTTCAATGGGAGGCAGCGGGGGACAACAACAACAACATAGATGAATGGATGATGATGATGATGATGTGGGATGTTTCCCTGCGTGGGAGGCGATGTGAGAAGTTCGCGAAACTGGACTTGTGCGTGGCATGCAGTTCCAGGTGGACCTGGAAAGAAGAAGCTTAATAAGTTTTGGTGGTTGACACCATAAGAACGTCTTCCAATTCAACCGAGGACTTTTTCATGTCAGATAGCTGCCTCGGCCGTGTTCCAACGTACAAGTGATGAGCGTACTTTTGCATATGGCTGAGTGAAAGCCACAGATCAGTCCAGCTGGAGACATACAACAACATGTGTTCATTACTGGCAACAAACGGTCTCTCACACCTTTTGTATGGCCTCGGCAGACACTGCGGAGCTATGGGGCTAGAGGTTCCTATATCACTTTGCAGTTGTTGTAGCGTTTCTGCCGTCAAAGCTCTCTTCGCCTTTCTGGATACCATAGGACTTCGATCCTTATTGTTCCTTATTGTATATATCATTCCCTGCATCACCACCAGCAATGGAGTATCGCCCCGTGCGATGAAACCCCCCATTCATCATCCAACAATATAGTTGTTGTTGTTGTTGTAGCAATGGAATGTACGGTTCCGGTACATCCGTGTCGATCAACAGACAAATCGTATAGTCAGGACGACAAATTGATTTTTCTAAGCTTCACGGAAAACCAGTATCCTCCAATAAATGGCCAGGCATTCTGTCCATATGCCGACCCCTATACTGCAGCTAAAACAACGCACGCATTAAGAAACATCTTTCTTAAAATAACCTTCCCGCAGTCGTATCACGACGGTCAATGAACATTCCGTTGCCGACGGTCTCCGACGTTTCTCGCGGAACAAGGAATTCTGCCATGTTCAGACGCCCAAAGCCAAACGGATTGTGAGAACGTCGTGCGAAAGTTCAAGTCTGCTCCGTGTCGTTCGAGAGCAGAGGGAAGAAAAAGTATCAGCGTGAGTTAGCAGCAGACACCGTCGTTCCGTTCTGGGTCCCGTGCGGCCGCTCGGACCGGTTCCCCCGCTCAGGGAACGACAAATGTGATGCCATGACAGGCGAGCACGGGACCGAGCGGTGGTAATCAACGCAAGCGTGCGTGGATGCTCGACTCTCGGAGACAGGGTAATTGAAAATGTCGCAATATGATGATCAAAGAGGGAACAGTAATTTTCAAAGTGCGGGTCGGTGGCTGGTAACGTGTTCAAGATGGACAAAGACCACCGCATGACAATAGCGTCCTCGGAGTCCTGTGATGTGGGGTCGCTTCTTATAAGACATCGACACGACTGCGTCGGGAAATGGAAGAAGCACGGCTTCCTTTCGCCGAAGTTGTCGAAACAACCAAAGATGATGGCTGCCACTCTGCGATACAATAAGGTGATCGGCGCTAGCGGCGGATGCATCGAGAAGTACGAGGACTGCTAAGATTGAGTCAGCTTGAGCAGCGTGACACATTTTCTTCTCGTGTTGAACCAACATACACTTTTCCTGGCGACCTCTAACGTATATTATCGCGAACAACATTCCCCATAATTCTCCAGCGGAAGATGCGCAAAATGTCATAGCTTTCTGCTGTCACGTGAGCTCGAGCGCTTAACATCGTGTCTTCACGCGCACTGTAAACCGTGGGGAATATCCTGCGACACAGTCACAAGGTATTCCCGTATTCCGTAGCAGACGACAGGAATAGACGCTGATTGCGTCGTCTGCTAAGTGTCGTCTGCTAAGTGCGCAGTTCGCCACTTCCGATATTCCGGCACCGTGTGAATGCTCAACATAACACGAGGCGGAAACTTCGGCTCCGTGGGGATTTTTTTTTTTTTTCTGTGTCTTGCACTAGAATCTTCCGTGAGTATGTCGCATTCCTTACGTCTCGAGAGTCTTTTTTTGGGTTCCAGAGTCTGCGTCTACTTCTCGGGGGGACAGACTGTGCGAAATTTACTCCCCATATATTCATAGTAATCGCATTCTGCGATTTCTTAAAATCAGCCATGAAATACCGGTGAACTTCTCGCTCGAAGCGATGAAGATTCCATTCGTATCACTTCTCGTCTCGTCTTCGGGTAAAGACGACGAGGGAAAAACGCGTCGACGGTGGCTATGAACGACGAACGGTTGTAAGGACAGTTACTGGCGAGACCAGAATAAAGCACCTTTCAAAGTATCCTAGTAACAATAAGTATATCTATATCAACGTATGTAGACGTCGCAACACCAAGAACTTGTAAGAAGGCGTCAGCACCCGTAACTAAACCGAGACCAAGCGGCAGTATTTTATGGGGGTTACACGTCTCTCTACGAAAAAGAACAACAACTACACTGATGATGATGACGGGTGGGGAAATTGTCCACAAAAAAGAGACAAAATAGCTTCTGAGTTCGCAGTCTATGACGTGGTACACCTGACGTTGCAAGCATCTGCATTTTACCGAGCTTCACTAGAAGAATGTCACAAAATAAATAAATGGGCATGCATCCGAAGTGTCAAAAAATAATTTTTGTCAGACTCGCTGTAGCGGCGGCTTGCTGCGCGATAAGTACCTTCCTGGCGCCCCTTCACGCGGGCGCACGCAGTTGCCCCCCCCCCCCCCCCCCCCGGCCTTCTCCCCCATAGCTTCCCGGCTGGTTCCGAGAATCTTTGAAATTCCCATGGACATCTTTCTAAAGTGTCGCGCAGCATTCCATGGCCGCATTTTTATGTGACCATAAGAAATAGTGCGAACCTGGAAAACAAATTCATCTGAACATTTCGCGGAAACGGCGACGCCGCTATGTGTGTGAGTTGAATGCTATACGACAGCTTGTCTCTGTGCAGGGGAGAGGGTAGGAGGTTGGAGGAACCACGTGACCAAGTGTCTGTCCAATCACAAGGCAGCAATAAGGGGGTATTCGCAGACCGGAATGGGCCCGCAGAAAGAACCACGCGCGCGATAACCTTGAAATGTTACCCCCTTGTTTAGGAGAGGAACCAAAGAAGTCGCTCCACTAGCGGCATGGGGGAGAGGGAAACTGGGGAGCTGCGCAGACAGCTGACCTATGCTTCCATAGCGTATGCCGATGCTATACACATGCACGAAAAAATGACACGATCGGGTCTTGTCATTGGGGCCAGGATTATTCCCTTCTTCGTGTTCCCTAGTCACGGGGTTTTACATTATGCATCATCTTCACCAGCTCGCTTGCTTCCTAGCCATTTCTTCATTATTATCGTGTCGTGATGCGCACTCACTAAAGTAAAATGTGTGACGATACAACGTTTAAACAATTAAACCTAATTTACAAGTTTAAAACCAATTTAATATGTCGAATTACAATAAGGTTGATTTTTATGCATGTCACTTTGATAATGTGTTTCGATAACGTGGTCATCTGACGCACTTTACCAACTCAGAAAGCGTCTGCTTTTGGTGTCGTCTGCATCTTTGGATTTTGTCTTTGGGAATCCCGAACAGCTCTGATTCTCTTTTTTTTTTTTAATAAGATAACCGTTTAAGCTAAAATTCAAGAAGTCCTTGTGTTGCGATACAAAAAGACCGTTTTCTACAAACTCAAATTGTGAACAACGTTGTAAACATTGTACGTTGTAATGTTGTAAACAACGTTGTAAACAAAAATTGTACACAACGAGAGCCAGAGTATATTTCATGGGCGAATGAGCTGTGGGGAACTCATTAGACGGAAGATGACACTAACCGTGTATTCACACGAGCGACATCCTCACGGAATATTCTAGTGGAAGAAAAAGCGAGAACAATGCTCACAGAGGCGAAGCTCCGTCCCGTGTTATGTTGAGCATTCCCACGTGCGGAATATCGGGAGTGCCGTACTGCGCATTAAGCAGACGACACTTAGCAGACGACACCGTCAGCGTGTTTTCCTGTCGTCTGCTACGGAATGTCTTGTGGCTGTGTAGCAGGATATTCCTCACGGTTAGCAGTGTACGTGAAGACACAATGTTGAGCGCTCGTGCTCACGTGACAGCAGAAAGCTATGACGCTTTTCGCTCAAGGAAAGAGAATTTTCGGTGACAGTACACTGTTAAAATAGAACTTCACCACAGTGCAAGCTCACAGCTAACCTTCACTCCGAATGATATCATTCTGTGTCATTATCCGTTCAAGACAGGGGGTTGAGCCTATACGACATGCATAATGTATCCAAGATAGGCGCCTCCTCCCATTTTCGGCAAATAAGGACACAGAACGATATCATTCGAAGTGGGGGTTGGCAAGGGGGTTGGTGCTATGCAGTGAAGTTCTGTTCTAACAGTGTACCTTGTGCAGAAAGCACTATACCGAAGCTACGCCGAGGGCACGATTGAGGAAGCTAATCAACGTTCATGCAAGTGGGCCCATGCAGTTCTTAGTCAAATAGTACAGAATGGACGCGTGTGCTCTTTTTCCGTCCTTGCTGCGTTTTCATCCTTATTTCATCACCTTCATATAATGCTGTGAAACATCCCATCTCATCGTCAGCATCTATTGCCTCAACATTTGTCGTTGTTGCTGCTGTTGTTTTATTCAGCATTAGTACCACGAAGTATAATATGACGTAGACGGAAGACGGAAGGTACGAACTGATTGAGAGAGAGAGAGATAAAAACAAGATGGTTAGTAGGATTCCTGGGCCGACTTCAGGGTGTGGTGTGCCCACATCCATCTGGAAAGCCTGCCAGACAACCCAGGGAAAACCTCAGGCAGTGCAGTCGGTGGTATAGGACTCGAACCGACTACCTCCCAATCTTTACCACCAACAACCGAATGGTCACGTCCTTTGTTGTTGCACAGTGCTTCCTGGGAGCGTGTATATACCTCTTGTTGAAAATGTAGAACCCGTATATATAGCTGGAATAAACGGCTCCTACAAATTCAATGCTATCGCTACTCAAGAGACGAAACGAAGTTATGCGTGACAGGAGTCAACAGTATAAAGACACGCCCATATCCAATCAAACTTCAATTCCAAGCTTGGCTACACTCCCTGATTGTGCGTGTCATATTCCTTCATATCTTACATCAGAACGAAAGGTTGCTGTATAAGCCACGAGTTCTCCTGGCTCGGAAGTTTATTATCCTTGCGGATCAGGTAACTCGTCGACTGCCACCCACGATTTATTCCGATTAAGGCCGCACTTTGCTATACAGTACACTCTTAAAAATGAACTTCACCTCATAGCACGCTCCTAACCAACCATAATCCCAAATGATATCGTTATCTGCCCTGGTTCGTTGAAAACGGGAGGCGTACGCCTTTTTTGTGACAATTATGAACCGCATAAGTGTCACAAAAAGGCGTACGCCTCCCGTTTTTAACAAATCAGGGCAGATAACGATATCATTCGAGATAGTGGTTGGCTAGGAGCGTGCTATGAGGTGAAGTTCATTTTTAAGAGTGTAAAAACAGCTACTCTCTTAAAAATGAACTTCACCGCGTAGCACGCTCCTAGCCAACCAGAATCGCGAATGATATCGTTATCTGCCTTGATTTGTTGAAAACGGGAGGCGTACGCCTTTTTGTGACACTTATGCTGTTCATAATTGTCACAGAAAAGGCGTACGCCTCCCGATTTCAACAAATCAGGGCATACAACGATATCATTCGAGATGGTGGTTGGCTAGGAGCGTGCTATGCGGTGAAGTTCATTTCTAAGAGTGATAGGACTTCGCAGGTGCCTTCATTTTTCCACAAACAAAACCTCACCGCATGATGTTGGCTACCGCCATGAAGTTCTGTCTTTGAGAGCTCCAGTTGAAAGGACTTACGTTGCTGGAATACACGAACTCTGCTTTTTAGGCTGCGAGCAGGATGTCATGAAAATTGGTGTTCTGGGGATGGAAACACCGAAAAACCTCAAGTGCCTTATAACAATGACCTAAGAAAGTAGGAAGAAGATGTGGGTTCGAGTCCTGCAGCTGGCTAACTTTTTCAGTGACTTCCTATACTTTCTTCCTAGCATGATGTGCTTTCACTAAATGGCAATCTGTATGTATAAGCTTGGCTCCCTGCAGAGCACAAATTGCAGACACTGCCAGCGAACCGAAACAATCGAACACGTTCTGATTTATTCTGTCATTCATACGCTGAGGTGCGGGAGAAATACGTCGTTCCACTGCAGGAATTTTGCGCTGTGGATGATGTCTTACATCCCAGAGGCTCTTTCGCTAAAAGATGCTCCAAAGCTCATAGCCTAGTCTGTTTCCTCCAGGAAACAGAAATTATAACTCAAAGTATACTGGTTCGGGTCTTCTCACCAGTCCGAACAGTGAGAGATCTATACTCACTAGCTGTCGACCGTCGTCATTTCGTACCCCATATATCATCTCATCCTGTGGCTACAATCATGACATCTGCCCACAAGGTGAGGCCAACAATGGCAGGCCAGGAATCCTCACAACCCACCACCACCTCCACCTTTGTCCTTAAGGATATTGTCAAGTGTACACTTTTAGAAATGAACTTCACCGCATAGCACGCTCCTAGCCAACCGTCATCTCGAATGATGTCGTTATATCTTCCCTGATTTGTTGAAACCGGGAGGCGTACGCCTTTTTTGTGACAATTATGAACAGCATAAGTGTCACAGAAAAGGCGTACACGCCTCCCGTTTTCAGCAAATCAGGGCAGGTAACTATATCATTCGAGATGATGGTTGCCTAGGAGCGTGCTATGCGGTGAAGTTCATTTTTAAGAGTGTATCTACATACCATTGCGTTTCATGAACATCACAAAAAAAAAGTTCATTTCTAAGAGTGTAGGTTTGTGTATAGGCTTAGCTGTTTTTGCAGAAAAATTGGTCGAGGGCAGCATGCAGTGTCATTCAGTGCACAGCGTGCGAAAAGGACTTATGAACATCCCCGCGCAGCTATTCTTTGTCGCAGAAGTTCTCCAGTGTCAGCGACAAAAGAACAATTCGGACAGCAATTCGCGGTTCCTGTCACGTGACATACCTCGGTGGATGGATGGATGGATGGATGGATGAGTGAGGTTGCCCGGAAATTGCGGAAAGACACTTGGCGAAGAAGAAAAGAAAGACAAGATGCGGTTGTGATTATGGCGCATGCTTGTCGTGGCCACCTTGAGTCGTCTTTCCTCTGACCATTAAGAAAAGGCTCGACGGTCGTTTTGTCGCTCCCGCCTCACTGCGCTCACGATGGCCTGTGTGTGCGCATCACTGATTCAGCGAACGACATGTTACTGACCCCCCAGACGCCTTCTCTAGGGACATACACTCTCCATTATTCACCTTCGTCGTTGCTCTTTCGGTTTTCTGGTGTTCTTTTGCCCGGATATCGGCCATTTTGCCATCTTGCACATGCACACCCTCTCTCCTCTCTCTACACAGTCTCAATGGGCCATTTTCGCATCTTGCACATGCACACACTCTCTCCTCTCTCCACACACTCTCAATGGGCCATTTTCGCATCTTGCACATGCAACAACAACAACAGTGTGCACATGCACACTGTCACAGTCTCTCCACCTCTTCATCTTCTGTGTTCCTCAAACTCAACACTCTTAGAAATGAGGGGTGGGGGGCGGGGGGGGGTGGAAGTAGCTTGCCGTTGTTGGCCGCACTCAAGTGGACATCGTCACGACTATAGCAAAAAAAAAAAGGAAAGTGGGAGAGGGGAGTTGAGGACTTCAAACTGATGCATAGGCAGGATGACCGATACTGATGGGACGGAGGCACACTGTATAGGTGAGAGGTGCACTAGAGTGGTCTTTCTGCTAGGCCGCTCTTAGAAATGAACTTCACCGCATATAGCACGCACCTAGCTAACCATCATCTCGTTTGAGATTGTTCTCTGTCCTGATTTGTTGAAAACGGGAGGCGTACGCCTCTTTTTGGGACACTTGCCTCCCGTTTTCAACAAATTAGGTCAGATAACGATATCATTCGAGATGTTGGTTGGCTAGGTGCACTGTTAAAACAGAATTTCGCCACATAGCACGCTCATAGTTACCTATCATTCCGGATGATATCATTCTGTGATATCATTCTGTGATTTGTTGAAAATGGGAGGATCGAAGCGCCTATCTGGGACACATTATGCATGTCCCAGATAGGCGCCTCCCCCTGTTTTGATCAAATCAGGATTCAGAGTTACACTTTAAAACAACAACAACAAATCATGACCCATAATGATATCATTCGGAACGATGGTTGGCTAGGAGCGTGTTATGTGGTGAAGTTCTGTTTTAACAGTGTAGCGTAATAAACCGTCATCCTGAATGACATCGTTATATCTCTTCACCGATTGATCGAAGACGGGGGTATACGTCATTTTGTGACACTTGTGACACTGAGGCCAACAATGACAATCGGATCTCCTCACCACCACCACCTTTGTTACACTTACGCGGCAATGTTAAAAGCTTGCAGCAAAAGGTCCGTAACTCAGGTGGATGTATACGGTACGAAACTGCACTGCATAACACCAATATACATACAGTTCGAAGCTGCACTGCATAACACTAGAATGCGGAATGGTAGTTGTCTTCCTGAAAACAGCAGCCGCAAGACTTCACACAATGACGTGACACTACGCAAATGGCGTACGCCCGGGCAGCACATCAGGATGTACAGTGGTATCATTCCGAATGATGTCTGGCCTCGAACATGATATGCGGGAAAGACACGTTCTTAGAGCGTATATACACTCTTAAAAATGAACTTCACCGCATAGCACGCTCGTAGCCAACCATCATCTCGAATGATATCGTTATCTGAAAACGGGGGGCGTACGCTATTTTTGTGGCAATTATGAACAGCATAAGTATCACAAAAAAGGCGTACGCCTACCGTTTTGAACAAATCGGGACACATAGCGATATCATTCGAGTTGATGGTTGGCTAGGAGCGTGCTATGCGGTGAAGTTCATTTTTAAGAGTGTACTAACAGAGGGCGCTCTTGACGAGAGTGTACGATGAGTTCGATACATTCTTAAGAGTGTACGATGTAGAATTTGCACGCTGCTTTCACCAGCTCCCGTGGCTCAGTGGTTATAGCGTGCTGGCCATGTCACGACGAGACTGGGAGGTACTCCGGTTAGAATCCGGTGCCGGCTGTGCTGTCTGGGGTTTTTCCTGGGTTTTCCTCAGACGCTTTCAGACATATGTCGGCACAGTTCTCTTAGAAGTCGGCCCAGGACGCACTTTCCCCCAGGGCGTGAGTCGTGACGTTGCCCACCTCTGTGAGGCCGTCAACGGCGAGTACTTTTTACCACCACCGCACGATGCTTTCCATTCTTCGATGTGTAAGACATACAAGATATGTGGCAAAACGGGGGATACATTTTCAGAGAGAGGTCGTATAGTTGACAACCGACAACTGTTCTTGTTACGATTGCTGTGCAGAACATCTCTACAAGGTGGTCCACCAGCCACGATTTAAATTAATTGTAAATAATGTAGGCAACGGAGAGTCATGCGGTCGAGGGATTTTTTTCTGCCAGGAACGTTTGCCACATATTGGTACCATTTATGGAAATTTAATTTCTTGAATAATAATAATAATTGGGTGTTTACGTCGCGAGACAACTGAGATCATGAGCGACGCCACAGCGGTCGGTCTGTGGATTGCTTTTGCCCACCTGAGGGTTCTTTAACGTGCGATGAAAGCTCATCACACGGCACCCCGTATTTAACGTCCCTCGCGGAAGACGGCGTGTCTAAGCAACTTCTACCCTGCCACCAAGTTGCTGGCGTCCTCGGCCGGGTTCGAACCCGCGATCTCGGGATCAGAAGGCGAACACGCTACCGACTGAGCCACCGAGGCCGGTAATTTCTTGAATTGAACTTCGAAATTTCCCAGGTAAACAACGACGAAAGAAGATTTCCTTTCGCCTGTCAAAACGTCGGAAGGCCTCGTTTTTGATAGAAGATAGCTCTGATTCTCGCACTCACCGTGCGTGTTTGTTTTGATCAGTCATCTGGCTGGCATGAAGTGGGGCAGCGCCATGGCGTCGCTTTTGGCCGTCCACCGAGCTTTGGTTCGCGGGTCACTTGCGTACAGCTTGCCTGTGTTGAATGGCCTTCCACCTTCCTCAGTCCATAATCTCCATTGCCTCCTGGCGCGCAGTTTCCGAGTGTGCTTGGGAGTCCCTCGGCCGGCAGAGACCCGTATGGTCATTGCTGAGGCTAAGGAAGCCCCGCTTGAAGTGCTTCGCTACGGGGAGACTTGTCGTCAGTACCTCCGCCTTTTAGCTCACAATCTTCAGCACCCGCTAGTTAGGAAGCTCCGGAGACGCAAGCACAGCAGCGTACACCCATGTGTCTCTCAACTGAAGACTAGCATACCTGACTTTGTGGTCGCACCCACAGCTCCCAGCACTCCTCCTTGGACTTTTCCGACGCCCTGCATCTCCCTGTCGGTGCCTGTGCTGACAGGGAAGAAAGGCAACGTCGCTGCATGCGTGATGAAGCAGCTCACTCTCGATATGATAAGCTCGTGTTATGAGACTTCCACCGCAGTTTTCGTGGACGGCTCCAGCACGAGGGGAAATTTGTCGTCTGCCTTTGTCATTCCCTCCGAGTCAATTTCAGATGGCCACCATCTCTCACATAAAACATCGTCAACATGCGCTGAGCTTTATGCCATTCTTTTCGCCTTCCGGAAAATTACTGACAGCCCAGTTCGCTCCTGGATCATTTTTACGGACTCCAGATCTGCGCTGCAGTGTGTGGCAACTATGGGACTTGGCGGCTTCCTCAGTCCTGTGGTCATTGAAATTCTACAAGTATACAAGAAAGCAAGCGCACAGGGTCACTCTATCGTCTTCCAGTGGATCCCGGGTCATGTGGGCATCAGCGGAAACGAGGGCGCAGATCGAACAGCCGCAGGTGCGCACCAGTATACACCCGGCGTGTCCCCATCATCTTGTCTCGGGGGAGATCGCCGTTACTTCGTTTCAATCTTCGTGGTAACTCATTCTACCTAAAAAAAGGGGGAAAGAAATAAAAAAAGTTTGCGTACGTTCAAATATCAGTTGCCGAATTTTGCCATGCAAATGAGCCCAAACCGATAAGCGGGGATCAAAAGTGCGGAAGGGACAGCGCTCTTCCGAGTCAGAGGGTCACCCGCGTCGGAACGATTCAGATGATCGGAGTAGGTGCTGATCTTCCGGCCCGATAAACCGCTTTGCGGCTCAGGTAAGCTTCGACGGCGAAGGTCAAGCGCTGGATGAGTCGCAGTCTCTCGGTTCCGGTTCATTTGCAGAGCGAAATCCAGCGATTGATATTTCGACGTATACGCGCATCGTTCCAGGACTAAAAAAACAAACAAAACAATAAAACAAACAAAGAATAGCTAACGAGGAATGTTTACCATTCCCAATCTGTATTGTAGGTAATTACTCATCTATAGCAGTTGTCCGTCTAGCAGGAACTGCGAAAATGGAATGTATACAGTGCTTCTCTCATAGATTTTAAAATAAAAATAGAAACCCGGTGCATATACAAAAAACACACTCTGAACATGGCCACACAGGGGCCAACTGCACCTTTCGACCGGCGCGAACACAGTGTCGTTGACGAAAATATGGGGAGGAGACAACAACAAGGAGGAGAGGAAACATACAGTTAAAGAAAACACAATCTTGCTTACTAGCATTCATCAAGACGTATACCTTTTGTGGAAGCCGACCATATACTTCGTGTACCATATTTACGGTTATCCTGTGCCTATTCTTTTGTCCTATATTATGAGGTACTAAGTTAGCACCAGGTGGTACCTGCCAACAGGTGGAATCCTCCGCGCTCATTGACTTGCTTTCTTGCGTCATTGCTATTATTCCTATGGAATATCATCATCATAATTCCAATAGAAATAGAAAGATGTTTCGTTAAGCCTGCGTGTTACACCTAATCTGTTCGCGTTATACCCGCTTTACCAGCCATATTCTGTGTATAGTTTGCGCAGGTATAAGATAGGCCTCTTTATGTCTATAATAATTTCGATAAATAACTTACGGCAGAATGAAGAAAAGGTTCTGGCATGTACCGGTATTGACAAAACTGACAAATTCACTGACAAATGGGCACACACAAAGTTTTGCGCATGCATTCCCAGAATTGAGGGACACCTTGTCTTAACATTGGCTTACCCTCGTGCCCGTCAATTTGTACGTACACTCTTAGAAATGAACTTCTCTGCATGGTACGCTCCTAGCCCACCATCATCTCGAATGATATCGTTATTTGCCCTGATTTGTTGAAAACATGAGGCGTACGCCTTTTTTGTGACAATTGTGAACAGCATAAGTGTCACAAAAAAAAGGCGTACGCCTCCTGTTTTCAACAAATCAGGGCAGATAACGATATCATTCGAGATGATGGTTTGCTAGGAGCGTGCTATGCGGTGAAGTTCATTTTTAAGAGTGTAGCATCGTGTATTGCTATCGCCCCGTAATCGCCCTCAAGGGCAATATTCTATGTTACACCCCAAAAAGGCAGAATTTCACCGTTCTGTTTTTTTTTTTTTTTATATAATCAAACTCAAACTCACCGCAGAATAATACACTCAGTGTCAATCACTCCACGGAACGGCATTATCACTTTTGAAATCTGAAAGCGCGGGTCTTACGCATTTTTGCGACCATTATGTAACTGCATAAGTGACACAAAAGGAGTACACCTTCCGTTTTCAACAAACCCGGGGACAGAATGTCCAGAGGACGTCCTACGGATATACGCGCTTGATTGATTGATTTGTAAAAGCAAAAAAAAATAATAATAAACTGGTGAGAAATGGATATACGCGCTTAAGTTCAATGCTAGGCTTGAAATATCACAGAAATGGGATAATGGACCAAAAGCTCCCTATTTCCTTTCATTCTAGGAGTTTTCCACTAATGTATCTGGTGCACGCGATGTGGAGCTACTGGCCTCACACTAGTGAAGCCAAAATCTCCATTTTATTCTTTTTCTTTAAATCAATCAATCAATCCTTTCTAATGGAAACATCGAGACTCGGGACTAACACTTCCATTTTTCTTTTTACAAATCAATCAATCAATCAATCAAGGGAAAACAAATACTATACATTGCGTGTCGTATGAGCTTCCGCAAATTCGAGAGTACTGCTCGCCTCTGAGTCAAAATGGACAGTGAGGTGCCTAGCTTAATTTGATTACATATACACAGAAAACATTGAAATTAACTTACCATATACGGATAATGCCTGTGCTTACTTCTTTTGATTTGAGACATTCAGTATAGATCCATCGAAAATTTTCCTTTCATATTTTCGTTTTCCGGTTATTCAGCAATAGCCCTTATTACCAATACATAGCCAATATTGGAAGAGTCTCGGGAGTATTGGGCCAATATGCCCAGTATTTAGACAATATTGGTAAAATATTGGGCTTACTGGGCCATTATACACAATTAACAACCAACACTTGGTAAGTCCTGGGAATACAGGACCAATATTTTGCCAGTTTCGCCGACTTCTAGCCAATATTGGGCCACGAATCTGTGCTGCTTGGGTATAGATGTGCGTCGTGGAGATAACAAAGATTACGTAAACCAGGTTTCGATCAGAATATATTTATATGTGCATACAACCAAGTTCTATCCTCCTTTCGGGGTCAGCGAAACGAGACGTCTAACCCGTATACGTGTGTCATGCGCAGGCGGAGGCCCAGTACAGGCCCAAGTATCCGAGCCCATATCTACAGAAAGAAATCTTTGTGCTCAACCTGGAAGATGGCTTCTTCGGATGCCAAGTCAACGAATCTACCGAAGTTCTCCAGCTTTTCGAACTCTCGCAGCTCTGCGACGGGTCGCCACAATGCTTCCAGGGCTCGGACGAGGTAGCGAGGGATCTAAAATGCACAGACAGAAGTAAGTTACCTCTATTTCTACTGCACCCATATAGGATATAAAATGTACAGTAGAGAGGCTGAGGCAGAAGGAACAGTTCAAAGCTAATGACGTTCATGAGGTTCAGTTCATATACAGCACTTCGCCGCATAACAATGTCGACAGCCGACTGCCATTCACAATCATACCGTTCTGTTCTCTGCACTCTTAAAAATGAACTTCATCGCATAGCACACTCTTAGCCAACCATAATCTGGAATGATATCGTTATCTGCACTGATTTGTTGAAAACGGGAGGCGTACGCCTTTTTTTTTTGTGACAATTATGAACAGCATAAGTGTCACAAAAAGGGCGTACGCCTCCCGTTTTCAACAAATCAGGGCAGATAACGATATCATTCGAGATTATGGTTGGCCAGGAGCGTGCTATGCGGTGAAGTTTATTTCTAAGAATGTGATTTCTTGACGATAGGAGGTATATATACGCCCTTTTTTGGACAATTAATGCCAAATGCAAAGTGTCCGAAAAAGGCGCGAGCCTCTCATTTTCAACAAGTCAGTAGTGAGAGTGATGTCAATCGAAAAGATGGTTGCCCAAGAACATGTAATGCGGCGAAGTTCCTCTTTAGGAATGCAATCTGTGCGTGCATTTTTCCGATACCGCCGTTGACCGAGCGACTGTTACGCAGACCACTGTCACCCAAAGATGCCCCGCTGTTCCAACGGTGCCTGCCTGGATAACCTCTGTTATTGTAACGACGGCTACGGAGGCAAAGGCTGCGAAATGCCAGGTACGTGCCGTATGTCATTGTGATCGAGTTGAACGTCAACCGTTGATTTTCTCTCTTGGCCGTTCCAGATGAGAACGAGTGCAAGTACAGGCCGTGCGACGTCTTCGCCCATTGCACCAACACCATGGGCAGCTTTTATTGTTCTTGTTTCCCGGGCTACGAAGGCGACGGTTTCGACTGCCACGGTAAGCTTGCACGCAAAGCTATTCGAGTGTGGCTTCATAGTGCTACGCATTAAGCGGACACTGATGTCACTTGCGATGATCTAATAGTAGAGATGGGACGAATCCAGAACTTTCCGAATCCGAATCCGAATCCGAATCCAAGGAAGGTTTTACGAATCCACGAATCTTACGAATCTCGAATCTTTCGGCGAATCCTTTCTTCAAAAAAGAGTTCAAAAGCCACGGAAAAACTCTTCCACTGAAAAGTGTTTTGAAGCAGAATTCATATATTTGTTTAATGAAAAACAAATTAAATAATTAGCTCACTTTCAGGAGAAAACATACACATATACTTCTTCCTAAGTGTAATTTATTTAACGTGTTGTTCATCGACTACAGGAAATACATAAACTCTCAAGTCTGAATTCCTTCCATAAAATGAAGAAGGAATCAAAGCAAAACCGTGTTACTTTTAAACTTGTAATATCGGACCTTTATGTTGTGGTTTTGGGGCGCCCCGGAGGCCGTCGGTCAATGAGGCTTTCGGTGGACTCCGGAGGCACCAATTTTACGAAGGAACAAATGAACGTCGTTGGTGGATTCGAAAGATTCGATTCGCCGTTTTGGGCACTGGGATTCGGATTCGCGAATATCGAATCCGTGCCCAGGATTCGAGGATTCGATTGGCACATCCTTAATCCATAGTGTTATACATGACATTGTCCGGTAAACATAAACAAGCCCCCGCCACAACTTCCGATGCCACGAAGACTTCCGGTCCTTCCGCGACTATAAGGACGCTCGGAACCAGCCGCCACGCAGAATTATATCTTTCGCTTTCCTGATTTGTTGAAAACCGGAGGCGTACGTCATTTTGTGGCAATTTGGATTGCCACAAAAAAGGCGTATACGACCCTCTGTTTCCTCAAATCAGAAGCGATAACTGTATCAATCGGCACAGTGGTTGGCGCAGAGCGTGGTTTGCCGTGAAACCGGATGTCGTTTTGGCACCGAACCGGAAGCGGTGAAAACAGCATGTATTAAATAAATGAAATAAATAAGAAATAAATAATATATAGTAAATACGAAATGAATAAGTAAAGGGTCACTAGAGTGGAAAGATTACTCCTCGCGGAATAAAAGGTACAACAACAACAACAACTAAATCATGACTATGGCCTGGGGTGATTCACCGCTTGAGAGCAGTACCCTACCCCATTACACGAGAAGCATGAGATGTGAAATATGAAAATGAAGTTATGTGCAAAAGGTACCGTTGCTTTGCCATCAATACAAAAGGAACGATATTCATCTGTAGCGTTGTTCGTTTTTGTGATCGATAGAAAAAAGAAAAAGAAACACACAATTTATACTTTCCCTCTCCTTTTCAAGAAGCATGACAATCTGGAAAAAGCCTGCGGTTGGTTTCCTCAAACGATCTCCGGCGATGATTGGACGAATCGTTTGGGCAGACCAATAATAGCCCGCTCCGTATTCTCGCGCTTCTTAAGAAGGAGAGGGAGAGGGGAAAACATAAATTGTGTGTTTCTTTTTCTTTTTTCAATCGATCACAGAAACAAACAACGCTACAGATGAATATCGTTCCTTTTTGGTGTCAAGGCAACGATACCTTTTATTCTGCGAGGAGATATATTTCCCTTTAAATCCAAGTTCAGCAATGTGATGTCATCCACTTCAAAGGGAGAGCGCGATTGGGTGTTATCACGTTTTCAGGACTTGTTATCGTGAACTTCCTTCCGATCTACCAATACTCTCTGCATTCAACGCACGTCGATATCTTCCTTTGCGGTGCTGCACCCTAAAAAAAGCTTCACCGCATAGCGCGCTCCTTGCCAATCGCCATCGCGAATGGCACCGTTCGCTCCCCTGATTTGTTGGAGACGGAAGGCGCACGGCGTTTTGTGAGGCGTGCTCCCCGCGTTTTATACGTATCGAGAGTGATAACGTTATCATTCTGCGTACTGGTTCACCTTCAGCGTGCTATGTGGAGAAGGCACGCTCTTAAAAGAACTTCACCACATAACACATTCTGCTCCAGCCAATGCGCCGAATGATGTAGAGTTACCGCTTCTGATAAAAAAGGCTAGAGCGTGGCGTACGCCCTTTTTTGACAATTAACATAACTGCACTCTTACAACAGAACTTCACCGCATAGCATGTTCCTAGCCAACCATCATCTCGAATGACTTCGTTCTCTACCCCGATTTGCTGGAAACAGGGAGGCGTACGCCACTTTTGTGGCAATTATGAACTGCATAAGTGTCGCAAAAAAAAAGACGCCTCCCGTTTTCAACAAATCAGGGGAAAGGACGACGTCATTCGAGATTATGGTTGGCAACACTCTTAAAAAATGAACTTCACCGCATAGCACGCTCCTAGCCAACCATCATCTCGAATGATAACGTTATCTGCCCTGATTTGTTGGAAACGGGAGGCGTACGCCTTTTTTGTGATACTTATGCTGTTCATAATTGTCACAAAAATGGCGTACGCCTCCCGTTTTGAGCAGATAACGATATCATTCGAGATGATGGTTGGCTAGGAGAGTGCTATGCGGTCAAACTCATTTTTCACAGTTTGTCACAAAAGGGTGTACGCCTCCCGTTTTCAACAAATGAGGAAAGAGATAACCATATCGCTTTGAACGACGGTTCCCATCGAGCGTCCCATGCGACGAAATTTCGTGAAGAGTGCAGAATCGTTGTAAAAGTCACAGAACATCCTGCATATTGGGTCGTGAACAGTTTCCGGTTGTGCCGAATTGGAGCCGCTTTTGAGTCCGCGGTGTAGATGAGTTTACCTCCGCAGATACCAGTATTGATTTCGTAGTAATGATGTTTCGAAACGTCCTTACACTCTAAGAACATACTTTGAAGTTAGCTCTTGTCCTGTGTACTTCTTCGCCTTGTGTCTCGTTTCGTTGTCGCGCTGAGTCTTCTTGTCATGTATAAGCAGAACTTCGCCGCATAGCACACTCCTAGCGAATCATTGCCACGAATGCTAGGGTTATAGCTTCTGGTAGAAGTACAAGGGTGCAGGCGAGCTGGTACATTGTAAAACGACGATAAAAACCGGAGACACGGAACAGAAAAAAAAACAACACGACACGTTCTCTGACACGTTCTCACTGTTAAGACAGAACGTGTCGTGTTGTCTTTTTTCTGTTCCGTGTCTCCGGTTTTTATCGTCGTTGTATAGCTTCTGATTCGAAGAGAGAGCGAGAGAGGTGTCAATTTGGATATATAATAATTAGAGAGCGGATTTGTAGGCCCTAACAGGCTGCCCCACTCCCCCCCATCGGAACGGCTGTGGTCTCCTGATAAGCTGAGAAAGGGGGCGTACACCTTTTTATCTATCAACTTGCCTGTGAGGCCGACAACGGCGAGCCCTTTCAGAACCACTAAAACCACCTATCTATCAACTTTCCTTCCAATCGGAAGATAAAATTATACGATTCTCAAGGTTGGTTGCAACGAAGAGCGCAACCTGATAGTGCCCGCTTTCTGATGAGAATTGACACAAAAAGGCGTACACCCCCCCCCCCCCCCTGCCCTTTCAAATCAGAAGCGATAGCCCTATAATTCGTGACAATGATTAGAGCAGGGCGTGCTATGCGGTATTTAGAGTGTACGGTCGGGTCACCACCGCTAATCTGCACTGTTCGAACAGAACTTTACCAGATAACACTTGTGGAAAAGTACGGGGCGTACGCCTTTTTATGACAATTACCTTATACTCTTAAAAATGAACTTCACCGCATAGCACGCTGCTAGCCAACCATAATCTCGAATGATATCGTTATCTGCCCTGATTTGTTGAAAACGGGAGGCGTACGCCTTTTCTGTGACACTTATGCTGTTCATAATTGTCACAACAAAGGCGTACGCCCCCCGTTTTCAACAAATCAGGGCAGATAGCGATATCATTCGAGATGATGGTTGGCTAGGTGCGTGCTATGTGGTGAAGTTCATTTCTAAGAGTGTAACTGCACAATTGTCACAAAAAAGGCGTTGGGCTCCCGTTTACGGTGGAGGGACGATGCCATTCGGGGATTATGGATGCCTATTATATGAGCGTGTTATGCCTGTTGAAGTTCTATTTTTTAAAGTGCAACAACACACACTCTAAGACACGTCCTGCCGCTACTTTTGCTGGAAGGCCCTTTCGTGGAGAAACGTCCCTGCCCATCACGTTTCATACGTTACCGTACGAGGCGTTTCGGCTTCTATTCCTAGAGTGCGTCACGGGCCGCTGCACACGCGTTGCGCACTCACTTCCGGGACGTTCCGGGTGCCCTTCGGCCATGTGAAGACGGCCGTCGAGCAAATCTCGCTCATCTACCGTGCAATTACGTATTCTCTCGACAATGAACCCCGCTCCTCGACGGGCTTTTGTTAACAGAAGTCGCGTTACTTCTCGGGCTATACGGTGCGCTGGTTCGGTGATGAGGCGCACTATTAAGTGTGTACTCAGTGTTGATTCCGTGAGTGTGGGACTTTGACGTTGAAGGACGCAGCCCGCATGATGTGATCCAGAACGTGTATACGCAGTGTTGTCTGGATGACGTTCAACGGAGGCCGGTATTTTCAATGTAGCCGTTATCTATATACGGTGACATTTACGGATTGGGAGGAAACAGTTTCGTCCCATGAAATGATGATGATGATGAGAGTGGTGGCAATAAAGAACAATATGTAGATGTAGCCCCAACCGAACGTGAGGTCAGCTATATATACTCGAGAGCGATTATGTAAGAGCCCATGACTAGTAAAGCGTTAAAATGATGTCTCCCTCTGTTTGTAAAGAGCGTGCAAGTGAACGTTGTGAAATCTGTCGATGGAGAGCACAGGCCAATTCCCCGACATTTTCACGACATCAAAAGGTCTACCTGATATGGAATATATGGCACATGGAAGCACCAGTTGATTCCTACAACAGCTCACATCCGTGAGATATTCGGCCATTTTTGGTCACTTCAGCCCATACTGAAGTTAAACTGAATGGTCGAGACGTTTTACGTGTCGTACATTTACCACCGTGCTATCACGCTAAGAACGACACTCGGCAGTGGGACTATATGTTCGTCAGCATGACGTCACTAACGGGGAGCATAGACCCAAAATGGACGCATCGATGAGCCCCAAATAACTGCGGTGTAACAAAACTCTTTAAAGGGAGACTTCGCAAGGATTCGAAAAAAAGAAACTTGGGTGAGCATCATACCGAACACGAATCACCCCCTCGATACCGAATACAACATCCGCATTCATTTTGCACGAGTAATTAATTTGCGATAGATGACAATAGCAAACCGAAACCGAAATGCGAGGAGCAGAAACCCTACTGCGGTTCGTCCGGAGGAGGATACCGTGACGTCACCCAGCATTGTCGTCTGCTTCGAAACCTGCATTCTCCCTTGTCGGATGGCGGATGATGTGAGGGGCCCTATTCTCGTCAAAGTAATCAACCTCGATTACTTTGTGTCTCGCCTGTCATTGGTTCGTACGTGAAGAAGGCGTGAAGAACAGAAATGAATGTCACGCGCCCTCAACCAATAGTCGAGCTCTTGATCCTGCACTCTTCATGCTCTATCTACTTTATCACGAAGATTGCAGGTTCAAGAGGTGGACTAACGGTTGAGGGCGCGTGACATTCATTTCTATTCACGCCTTCTTCACGTAACGACCAATGACAGGTGAGACACAAAGTAATCGAGGTCGATTACTTTGACGAGAGTAGGGCTCAGTGTGTTGCTTTCAGTGCCCCCTCGTTTCACAGAGGCGAAGCGTTCTCTTCGTAATATGTTCGTTTGAATAAAATCTGCGCAGTTTTGAAACGTGACATTACGTACACATGTTCCTGACACCCCAAAGGTTACGGATATACCCCAACTTTTGTGGTGATTTTTTTGCGGAGTCCCACTTTAAGATACCTTCTCTCAGAACAGAACTTCACCGCGTAGCACGTTGTGCGCCAACCACTTCCACGAATGATGGGTATCTCTTCTGATTTGAACAGAGAGAGGGGCGTACGCCTTTTGGTAGCAACTATCATATATCCCAATTGCTACAAAAAGACGTACGCCCTTCTCGCTCTTCGAATCAGAAGCGGTAATCCTGTCACTCGTGGCAATGGTTGGTGGACAACGTGCTATGCGGTGAAGTTCTGTTCTGAGAGTGTATAACACCTCTATGCTTCATTTCGTGCATGCACCTTTGTCGAGCGTCGTATGAGCGGCTAGCCAGTGTACTACCCTAGCCAGACGGCAAACCTAAGGCCGTTTGCGCAACGGCCATAACTACACCTGTAGCCCAACTATCATTTCGAGGGACATCGTTTTCTGCCCTAATTTGTTGAAAACATGAGGTGCATTTTTGTTACAATTATGCAGTTCATAATTGTCACAAAAAAAGGCGTACACCTCCAATTTTCAACTAATCAGGGCAGAGAACGATGGCATTCGAAATGATGGTTGGGCTACGGATGAAGTTATGGCCGTTCCGCTAACGGCCTTAAGTTTGCCGTCTGACTAGGGCATATATTGCGATTTGCTAGAAACGCAGAAAAGAGAGACGACGTTTCAACATAATTGAGGGACGAACGTAAGGCTTCTTCCGAACACGGCTAATGAAGCCATTCGGAGTGTGTGTGGCGACCTTATGCCCAGCCTTTTCTGGAAAGTTCATGGAACCTGGCGGGGCATGCAAAAAGGGGTGCCATGCGCGTCCAATCTGGCTGCTCGTTCACGTTCGCCGACGAGCACGATTCTTGACAGGCGAGCCGCGCTCCCAAGGTCAACGAGGACGGCCAAGAAAATGCTTCGTAGGCGGAGTGTGTCCCTCACGGACGCCACTTTGATTCTTCTTTGCAGACATCAATGAGTGCGAGATCCCTGCCCTGGCGGCGCTCTGCGTGGACAACGCCGAATGCTGCAACCTGCCCGGCCACTACGTGTGCAAATGCCGGCCGGGATTCACGGGAAATGCCACCGTCGCCTGCGATGGTCAGTGCCACCTCACTCTACGGGGATACGAGTTCGCATTAAAAAGAAAACAGAAAGCATCCGTATGGTGCTTAGTTGGGTTAGGTTAATACACTCTTAAAAATGAACTTCACCGCAGAGCACGATCCTGGTCAACCATAATCTCGAATGATATCGTTATCTGCCCTGATTTGTTGAACACGGGAGGCGTACGCCTTTTTTGTGACAATTATGAACAGCATAAGTGTCACAAAAAAGGCGTACGCCCCCCCTCCCCCCGTTTTCAACAAATCAGGGCAAATAACGATATCATTCGAGACGGTGGTCGACTAGTAGCGTGCTCTGCGGGGAAGTTCATTTTTAAGAGTGTAGGTTAGGTTAGGTTGGGTTGGGTTAGGTTAGGTTGGGTTAGGTTAGGTTAGGTTAGGCGATAGGGCTCTTCGGCAGCAGACCGTTGTGTTTCCTTTGTTCATTCTTGCTGTTGTGCCGTTTTCAAGCTGCATGACAGTGATATTGATGGCTCGTACCTGTTCATGGTTATTGATGTTGCATGCAGCCTCACGCTTCACGAAAGTCCCCTTCTTAGGATGCTAACTATCGATAACAAAATCAAAAATATGCGCTTTAGAAAACGCCCTGCTATATCTCTCGATTTTCGATGCCATAGCAGTACCAGAATCGAAGACCGAGTGTTGACCTGTGAGACGTCAACCGGAAAAGGTCGGGCACCTTGGGTATAAACTTTCGATGCCCTTCAGAAAGCTAGCGCCATCACATCTGAGTAGGGGGGCAGGGGGAAGAAAAATATTTAGAAAAAAATCTCAGACTGGCCCGGGGGGGAGGGGGGGGATAGCGTGCCGGGCGGCGCGCCGGGAAGTTTCCCGGTAAGGTCTATGGCCAGTCTGCCCCTGTTTCTGGGAATCAATTACTTAAATCCGATACCTTCCGTGGTAGAAGAAAATAGAGCTGGAGATATCAGGTTATGTTGCGTGGCTGCGCACGGCAAAGTGATCTATGATCGTTGACTTATGAATTCGGCATGTAACACTCACAGTTTATTTCCATAAACTAGGTGGCAAATTTCCTCAGTCATCGCAGAAATGTTATAGCAGTGTATATACCCGTTGCTACGAATTATACCAATGAGAATACCGACCTAATACTGTACAACCACACAGAAGGTTATAGCAGTTCAGGGAGCGCGGCGGGATATTTTTTTTTTTTAATTCCGTGTTATCGCCGCGAAGCAACTGTGGCTATATAAGTGGCGTACAGATGTGGACAGATGGGGAGAGGACAACAGGAAAGAGTGGGGGACAGGTGGTTAGTATGCGACCTGGGCCGACTTCAGGGGGAAGTGTGCGGACATTTGTCAGGAAAGTCTTCGGGAAAACCTCAGACAGCACAGCCGGTGGTAGGATTCGAACCCACCACCTCCCAGTTTTCAAGCACCGGATCGTTAGCAGTGACGAAAAAAAAAAAACAAAAAAAAACAGAGTTTAGCACATGTTTTCGGAAAACCCTTCGCAAAGCCACGAGCAATTAAGTGAACCCTCTTTCTTCTTCTTCTTTTTTTTTTCTCCACCAGGGCGTAGCAAGCCGACATAGGTCTGGCTGACCTCTCCTTGCGTGGACGCCACCTCCTGTTTATTAAACTTATATATACCCCCCCCCCCGCCCCTCTGCAGGGGCGGATCAAAACCCTCGGTTTGGGGGAGGGGGAGCGGTTTCTTTGTCGGAGCGCGTAGTGGGAGAGGGGGAAATTCAATGTATAAACTGATGTTTGGGGGGCGATCGCCCCCCGTCTTGGATCCGCCACTGACTCTGTGCCTAAACAACATGTCGCTAGCGAAATTCCCGCTTCTCAGATCTTATCTCCCGGGTACGGGTTGTGTGATAAAAAAAAAAAAAAACATACACCACACGACACCTGGCTACAGCACAGGAACAAAACAAACCTAACGTTGGTGCGCAGACATAAAATAAGTATTTAAAGAGATGGAAACATTTATTTTACTGAAAAACAAGCTTTCGGACGGAGTCCATCCTTCATCAGGTGCGATACATTGAACACTTGGTAGAGATATTTATACTAATGTACATCAGAGAAAGGGGACAAAGAAGGTGGTGAGGAGGAAATACAAATTCTTATTAGAGAGGACTGAGGGCGCGAAAAAGAAAATACAAAAGAAAGCGATGTACAGTAGGAGCGTTACCGGATTACCGGAGTTACCGTTCCGGTAACGCTCCTACGCTCCTTTCTAATAAGAATTTGTATCTCCTCCTCCCCCCACCACCGTATTTGTCCCCTTTCTCTGATGTACATTAGTATAAATATGTCCACCAAGTGTTCAGTGTAACGCACCGGATGAAGGACGGACTCCTTCCGAAAGCTTGTTTTTCAGTAAAATAAATGTTTCAATCTCTTTAAAGGAGTACAGAAGGCCATCCAAAAAATTTTCAGATTAAGACATCTGATGAAAGTGTGTGTGTCATTATACCGAATAGCGCGAAAGGTTTTGATGTGTCCAATTTGTTTCCCAGAAAAAAAACTCACATAAACATAGTTCCGCGCGTTCACCCTTAACTCGCCACTCCAGCTATAACGAGGATGAGGAGGTATGATGGCACGTCACCGATGACGGCATAAGGGGACTCGTTCTGGTTTGCCGGTCAGTGGGGGTCAGCGCCTTGTCCCTTTGCCGCCGTAAACCTGTTTTGGAAGTTTTCCCGGAGAATTGGGGATAGAAGGAGCGGCCGAAGCATTACCGAGGGGGCAAGGAGAAAGGCTTTATCAGAACCCCGAACAGCCGAGTAGCAGACGACAGCGGAGTAGCAGACAACACTTCTCTAGGCCAATCGGCGAGCGTTCTCCTTATAGCGTCAGCGCGAGGTTCTAGGCAGATCACAGGCTGGTACTGCTCTTCACCACCGTTGCGCACGGTCGCTTTTTGCGGCGTATTTTAAATTCAATTTCTGCGATAATTCTGACTCTGTGGTGTAAATTACTTCGCATGGTGCATCTTACTGGCAAACTTAACAGTTTTATAGGAAGAAAACTGGGTGTTAAAAATGACTTCTGTGCTACTTTAAAAAGTTATTTTATTCACCTTGCGAGTGCTGGACTTCTCCCATTTTATGCGCAGACATCGACGAATGCCTGGAGCCCCACGCGTGCGGCACCAATGCCAAGTGCCAGAATGTTCCGGGCAGCTACGCCTGCTATTGTCCTCCTGGTTACACCGGCGACCCCGTCACCGAGTGTTACGGTAATGATACACGCTTAAAGGGCAACCTCCATGGAGCGAATGTACAGCGAAAAAGCTGCGAACTTCGCTCAGCGTCGGACGCCCTGCGCGAGGCGTCAAAAATGTGAGCGTCCGCCGCCGATCTGCCCGTGCCAGATATTTTCGTCCAGCGTCCGCGATTCCGGAAGCGTCAACTGCAGATGAACCAATCAAAGTGCTCTTCCGCTACGAATCTACGCCAGATCGCCTGCACGTGGTCGTCTGCTCTCGTGAATCATCGTCATCGTCACTCTTCTTGCAACTGGATGCTGTCGTCTGCTCGCTGTTTCGCCAACTGCATCGTTAGAACGTGAGGCATTCTTTGCCAAGAAACATATTTTCTGTTCGCAGAAGTGAATATGCTTTTCAGTACGTTACTGGGCGCATCTTTTCAGACAGATGTTGGATTTAGTTGCAAAATTTGTGACATTAAATGCACTTTTTCGAGCAATTGATTTCACTAAGCTTTCACCTGGCAACAGTGACATCACAGCATGACTTCCCGACGCCGTCCTCTGGTTTTTCGCTCCATGGAGCTGGTGCCGGCGAACAACTGGCGGCGGAACGCGCGTGGCAGTCTGCCGCGCGAACTTCGTCGCAAAAATTCGCTCCATGGAGGTTGCCCTTTAATGCGCGCGGCCCAGTAAACTGCCGTACTAACCGAGCTTCCTCAACAGACATGGACGAGTGCCGCAGCAGCCCGTGCGGTCCGAACTCGGTGTGTCGGAACAACGTCGGTGGCTACACGTGCGAGTGCCTGGCTGGGTACCGGTCCGCTGGTCGGCCGGAGCTCGGCTGTGCCGACGTGGACGAGTGCCTGTCCCCGGACTTTCCTTGCGGAACCGGCGCTACCTGCGTCAACACTCCCGGAAGCTTCTACTGTCACTGCCCACCGGGATTCACGGGCAATCCGAAACTGGCATGCCAAGGTATATACTGCGCTGCCCCCTTTTCCTTACTATCTATCTACAGGGTGAATTTAGCGAAGGTTACACATTTCGAACGCGTCGTAAAAAAATAGAAGGTGACGTCTCTTGCGCTTTCAAACTTTGCACACTTGTAGTAATTTGTCTCGAGTTTTATCGATGTTTGTTTTTAAACGGTATCATTTTGTAGAATAAAAGTTAGAAACCAATCAAATTCTCACCCCGTGCATTTTCTATGACCTTATACTGACCACAAACCACCAATGAAAGATGAAAGTCACTGAAAAGGTTAGCCAGCTCTAGGGGTCGAACCCACATCTTCTGGATTACCGGTCCAGGGCTCTACCAGGGCTCGATAATCCAGAAGATGTGGGTTCGATCCCTACAGCTGGCGAACCTTTCCAGTGACTTTCACCTTTCATCGTTGATTTCATAGGCAACTTGAGGCTTTGTTTGTATCTGTCCCTTCTATGTTGTTCCAGCCTCAGAACATCAGTTTCTCTCTTGCACAAACCACCGTTTTTTCCTCTGTCTGCTTCACGTTCATATCACCACGTATAGATGCCGCTGTCTCGAAACCCTGCATCTGGTCCATCTGGTTGTTAGTTGTTCCATAGGTTTTGGTTTCGCTTCGTCTGTAGGCAGCGCCACCTATACGCGGTGATATGAACGTGAAGCAGACAGAGGAAAAAATGGCGGTTTGCCTGCGGTATAGGCCATAGGAAATGCACGGGCTGAGAATTTGCTTTGTTTCTATTTTTTTTCTACAAATTGATAATATTTAAAAAAGAATAAGGGTAAAACTTTGGGCGAATGTATCAGTCTGCAAAGTTTGAAGCGCCGGAGACATTATCTTATATTTTTACGACTCGATCGAAATGATGTGTAACCTTCGTTAAATTCACCCTGTATGTGCAGTGCTAATTGGGAACTTGTCATTGCAGACATCAACGAGTGTCCGTACGCCTGTGGTCCGAACACGGACTGCACCAACACCGAAGGAAGCTACATCTGCCGCTGTAAGCCTGGTTGCATCGGTGATCCCAATTCCCCGGAGGGATGTCGCGGTAGGTGTTCGTCGATAGCTCGAATTAAAAATTTCCAACTCCGTATGGATGAAGTCAACAGAGTTGCGCTACAAAGGCAGTTAAACTGTGACACTCGGGTGAATGAGCTTGCTTCCGGTTGGTCTCTGAATACGGTCTCGGCTATGTGGCATTGTCGTAGTCAGGGGGGGGGGTGGGGAGGCCAAGCCCCCCTCCCCCCCCCAGCCCCGAAATTGTATACCGTTGCTAGTGCATTTCAGTGAGGAAAATGAGGGTAAAATGATCCTCCCCCATGTAAAGTCCCCGTAGAGCCCTTCCCCAAATATTGCTTGCCCACATCGCGTTTCAAAAATGTTTACATTTCAAACGTTGATACCCAGTAACTTGAAGGAACACAACAGACCAAGAACAAAGACAGAAGAAATTGACAGGATCGGCACGTTGAGGCTTGTGCAGTGACGTCATGTTTGGTCACGTGACATTGGAAAACATATTGCCATACCGGAGTTACAGTAGGAGGGCATGCCGTGAATTGTTGCGGTATGCATGCAATTACGAGAGAAAATAGCAAAAACACATGCTGCTGACTCATTCGGCCCGCAGTAAGACGCCTGTGACGCATCCCCATGTTTTCCCATGTCACGTGGTTCCAAGGCGTGCAAGGGCTGCGCGTGACGTCACGTGCACAAGCCTCGATGAGGCTTGTGCACGTGAAAATGAAATGTGCACGTGAAAATGTTGATATGCTAAACCGCTTTCGTTCATGATGATTGCAGATCAAGACGAGTGTACGAGACCGACGGCATGCGGCATCAACGCCCTTTGCTTCAACGATTTCGGTTCCTACCACTGTGCTTGCAAGGAAGGGTATTCGGGAGATCCACGAGTGCAGTGCGTCGGTAAGTAAACTTGCTTTCGAATGGGATCACGGGCGGTGTCGATAATTTATGTTGGGAAAGAAACGTTTTCGTCACGAGTTGTCGACAGAGCGCTTCTTCTGAAAACAAAACAAAAAGAGAGAAGTAGAAGAAGAAGAAGAGAAAACAGACACGCAACAGAGCTATGGTGCTACGTTTTCGTGTTCTACCGGGGCTCCCCTCTTGATTTCATTATCGTTTGGTAGAAACGAATTAATGGCGAATTCGGGTGGTCATTTCAGAGCAACTTTTTTTGCCAGATCTCGAGCAGTCATGTTCGCTTGGTCAAAATGAAGCAAATCTCGCATGTTCGCGTGGCGCTTTCCGAGCGCTCGGAATTTGCTAGCTAGCACTTTTTTTGCCCGGTCTAAAAAGGATCGAGCAGCAGATTGCTCAACTGTATCCGGTGTCGTCACATCCGCACTGCAACGGTGGCGAGTGCCTTCATTGGCCCGCATGTTGAGATAACGTCGTTTAGCAGACGACAGAACTCGAAGTCTTGCGACCGCGACGCCCCTAGCGTGATCCAAGTACCTAAAACCGCTAGATTCCTAGCAATCATGTTCGGGTGGCAACGGTCACGTGATCCAGCTCGGTCGCCGACCTAGCAATTTCCGAGCGCTCGGCCGTTTTGCTACGAAATGACCACCCGAATTCGCTATAAGTTTAAAGTGCAAAAATACTCCAAAAGCCAGGGACGAGATAGCCAGACAAAAAAAGTAGAGAACTCCGACTTAACATAACCTTGTTATTTTTTTGTTATATTAAGTCGGAGTTCTCTACTTTTTTACATAGTTAAATTTAAAGTTGTGGAAAATCGTTGCGCTCTTCGGCCGCAACACGCTCCGGCCCCGCAAGTGCGTTTCCGCGCATCCGGAAGTGGGCGAGGGTGTGAAATGACGTCACCGCTCACGTGTTATCCAATGGTCCACGTCCACGTGCAAACGGAATAAAAGATAAAAGTAAACAGTAGGTGCTTGCCGGTGGGCTACATCTGCCTTGTGTGTTTCTGAACGGTGCGACTGTGAATACCTGTGGCTCTGTTTATGACTGCCCTTTATAGCATTTGGATGGAGTATCTTGGAGTGTGTTGTTAGTTACGAAAAGGACACAGAAGATTCGACTGTACGAGAGAGTCATTTACTGGCGGCCACAGCAAGTTGTGTGCTGCAGATGATATCCTGTGTCAGAAAATAAGACATGGTGCGGTGCTGAAGTAGTATAACGTTTGGGGTGAAAAGAAAAGCCAGCCACTTGGACGGAAACGCGGCACGTTCAAATGGTCTTGCATAGAAGGCTTGTGCGGAAAAAGACAACGGCTCATCGTAGACTGCAGGGAGTTTTACTGCCGAGTGTCCGAGCTGTGAACACCAACATGCTCGTCTCACAGCAAATAAATGTGCGTTGAGAAGCAAAGCATCGATGGCCGGCGCTGGATAAAGCGTATCAACTTCAAAATAATAGAACTTATTCGAAACCGCGATTGAATTGTTGCCGCAGAAAATTATTTGCTTGAGGTAGATAATTGATTTTCACCATGTTTGCCTTTATAAAGCAGGCATGCATGCCAATCAAAAGCATCTTAATCAAAAGCCGACCTCACGCGAGATCAGGGGCCCTATATTCTAGTCAAAGTAGTCGACCTCGATTACGTATTGTCTCGCCTGTCATTGGTCATTACGTGAAGAAGGTGTGAAGAACTGTGGTGAATGCCACGTGCCTTTAACCAATAGTCGAGCACATGATCCTACACTCTTAAAAACGAGTTTCACCACATAGCACGCTCCTAGCCATCCATCGTCCCAAATAACAACGTTCTCGCCCCTGATTTGTTGGAAACGGGAGGCGGAGCCTATTTTGGTCATTATGCACGTGCATAATGTTACAAAATAGGCTCCGCCTCCCATTTTTATTGGCTGTAATTGACTGGTGCTTGTTTTGTTTTGTTTCATTTTCTTCTTTTTTTTTGGGAACGCGAGTAAAGGGACGCTCTGGTTTATCGAAACGTATGGAAGTTTTGTCGATGTGATGTTGGCAGAAGAACGCTGATGGGAGAAAGTCTGATTTATTCGTAGTGTGTGCATGAAGCACGGTGCACAAACAAGATTTACGGAGCAAATGTGGCTCAGCTGTTCTTGAACGACTGAGACACCTCATTCTCAGAGGACATGTAAAAAAAAAGCGTTGTGTCACTCATTGATTATATCACCAGAACAGATATATGGCGAATTCCATGTTCGTGGAAGCGTCCTAGCCAAGAAGGTTCATTTTCATTCCCCATCCTCCTTTGATCGTTAGCACCATGACCTGCAGTGACTCTGCACTCTGGTGGCGAATATCTCGAATGTATAGCGACAGACAGTTGACGTTGGCACACCACATTTCGTATGCACACGTGAGAGAAGCCCCTGGCACTTTACAACGAGACTCTAACCTTCGTATTGTCAGATGCAAAAAGAAGTAATCTTACATTAACCTGCGGCCAACGCAAGGCCAACCTTTTTGTACGGATGGAATCTAGTAATTCCGTAGTTAAGCGCATACCAGCTTGCAAGTCTGTGTGCTATGGAGAGAAGTGCTCACTAATTGCGTCCAGGGTTGCCATCAGATGGAGGTCATGCAGTGGCGGGTCCAGGGGGCTGGGCAAACTCCCCCCCCCCCCCAAAAAAAAAGCCTCCAGGCTATGTACATGTCTTTAGCCATACGCTCCTCTCCCACCCGCGATGTGCTCTTCGAGAGAGAAAATCTGCCTCCCATAGTGAGATCACAGTCTAGGTTGCACAACACTGTCATTACATGTCCAGAGGCTTTTGATGCTGATAATTGAACACTCTTGCCAGCGTCACCCGACACACTGGCTGTGCGTTAACCACTTGTTGTAGATGATGTAGTGCACGTGCACGTTTCTACATTTCCCTCTCGCTGCACAGATGTGGACGAGTGCTCGCAGAACCCGTGCGCCGTCGGCAGCCTGTGCTACAACAGCCCGGGCAACTACAGGTGCGAGTGCCCCAAGGGGTACACAGGGAACGCCTACCAGTCGTGCGAGAGGGGTAAGCCGAGTACGACGGCCGCTGTTTGACGTCGTTTGGACGAACTTTGGATGTTTCGATTGCAGACGTCGTGGGCGTGGAATGCGACAACGACCACGACTGTACCGCCAACGCCGAGTGCGTCAATCACGTTTGCCAGTGCAGGAAGGGCTACCAGGTGTCCCACGACCAGAAGAACTGCATAGGTAGGATGCTCTCTGTGATTGTTGGCCCGTTCTGCTTCTTACACGTTGCCTGCCTGCAGACCGCAACGAGTGTCTGTCACGAGGGACGTGCGGAAGGAACGCGTTGTGCGTCAACACGGAAGGAAGCTTCCTGTGTCAGTGCAAGGCCGGTTACGAAAAGATCCACCCGTCTCCTCAGAGCAGGTGCAAAGGTGAGCCAGTGGACAAGATGATGCATGTACAGTGTGTCCGGTGAGAAAGTGTCATTAAATTTCTAAAAATAGGTTTACCTACAGAAAATTATGAGACTGCTTGGAATACATGCAACTTTTGCATACTTGTGGCTGTCAAATTTTTGCGCAAATCTTCTGAAAAAACCGGTGATTCCAGTTGGAATAGTGTGCTATGGCCATTGGCTTCCGAATTCACCAAGAAAAACGTTAGCTCTGCTTGGCTAATTTAAGAGTTAAAATAGCAAGATTAGCTTAATTAATGTGTGACGCAAATGCAAACGGCCTGAATCTGTGGCAAAAGTCTGTGTGAGTGTATTCCAAGTAGTTTCATAATTTTCTGAAGTTAAACTTATCTTTAGAAAATCTAAAGACACTTTCTCACCGGACACCCTGTATAATAATATCTAGGGCCTGACTTTTTAGGGTTAAACCCGTATCCGCCCGATATTTACCCCCCGAACAAAATCTGTAAAATTCGGGTTTAACCCGAATCTACCCGAAAACGTCCGGGTCGCGTGGCACACTCATAAGCGTGCATTAAAATAAAATTTGATAACATTGCTAAACATTAGTTCCATGTTAAGACAAATTTTTATTAAACAAAAAAAAAATCACCCGAATTCCTGACAACAGAATATGCCGTAACAGGATTTAACCCGAATACACCCGAATTTTCAAATGAAAAATATCACCCGATATTTACCCCCCGAATTTGGCCAAAAATAAAACCCGAAAAAGTCAGGCCCTAATAATATCTAATATAATATAATAAATCTCGATTGATTGATTGATATAGAGGGCCTGAAGTTATCAGGAAATTTTTTTTTCTAAATTTGGGTTGTAAAAATCGGGTAAATAAACGTGTCCTCTAAATTCACGCGAATTCGGGTAGAAAAACTTCCAGTGTGCTAAATCCGGGGAGAAATCGGGCTGAGTTACTCAAACTAGCTGGACTGGTTTAGTAGAAATGGTGATGTAATTGTATTTTTCTGCCAAACAAGTTAGTGTGCGTCCCTACAGACGTCTCGGTGAGCGCAGTTTGTCGGGTAAAAATCGGATTTCACCCTACAAAGGCGACCTTCAATTTGGGGGTGCAAATTTGAGCAAGAATCGGGTTAAACCCTAAAAGTTCGGCCTCTAAATATATACATTTAGGGTGTTCATAGGGCCCTGCGTTTTCGGGTTTTATGTTTTTTGAAAATTGGAGGGGGGAAAATCGGGTTTTATTTTGGGAGCTGTAAAACATGGTAAAATCGGGTGATATCGGGTGGAAAAGGTAGATTTCTGGGTTAAAAATAAAAGAAAAGACGCTTCTCGCATTTTTTATTGACATAAAATGCGGAACCGCTGTGCGTGCTGAATGTCCAATGTTAGTGTTTTCGAGTGCCTGTAATGTTGCTGGCTGAAGTTTCACTCTGCAAAGATTTTTTTTTCCAAGTTGCGGGCCTTAAGTTATAGTGATGCAGATTGGGGGGTAAAAACGGGCTTTACCGCATTTGACCTTAAAATACGAGGCTTTCCACTACAGTTCGACAACAGAGCCGTTTATAACTAGGGCCTGACTTTTTCGGGTTTTATTTTTGGCCAAATTCGGGGGGTAAATATCGGGTGATATTTTTCATTCGAAAATTCGGGTGTATTCGGGTTAAATCCCGTTACGGCATATTCTGTCATCAGGAATTCGGGTGTATTCGGGTGATTTTTTTTTGTTTAATAAAAATTTGTCTTAACATGGAACTAATGTTTAGCAATGTTATCAAACTTTATTTTAATGCACGCTTATGAGTGTGCCACGCGACCCGGATGTTTTCGGGTAGATTCGGGTTAAACCCGAATTTTACAGATTTCGTTCGGGGGGTAAATATCGGGCGGATACGGGTTTAACCCTAAAAAGTCAGGCCCTATAATTATAACGCATTATCTCGCACATCTATCCCCCAGATGCCAACGAGTGCGCCCATAGTCCGTGCGGCGCCAACGCAAAGTGCATCAATAGCGACGGCGGGTACCGGTGCGTCTGTCCCGAGCACATGATCGGCAATCCCAAGGAGGCCTGCGTCTGTGAGTGCACTTCCCTGCGTTCCTCATCCCTCTTTACCCTCCTCGCCCTCTAACCTCCTCCTCTCTCCCCACTTGTCGCTGCCTGCAGCTCCGTGCGACGCCGTCGAGTGTGGTCGACACGCGACGTGTCAAGCCAACGGCAGAGAGGCCGCCTGCGTCTGCGACGTGGGCTTCACGTTCAACCCGGCCAATATCAGAGCGGGATGCATCGGTAAGAAAAAGCAATATTGAGCTTGTGATATATTGTATAGTGTATATTGTATATTTAGAGCCTGAAGTTTTCGGGAAATATTTTTTTCTCAATTCGGGGGGTAAAAATCGGGTAAATAAACGTGTGCACTAAATTCATGCAAATTCAGGTGGAAAAACTTCCAGTATGCTAAATTTGGGGGAAAATCTGGCTCAGTTACTCAAACTAACGGTAGTGGTTTGGTACAAATGGTGATGTAACTGCATTTGCTGCCAAACAAGTAAGTTAGTGCATTCCTACCGACATCCCAGTGAAGGGAATTTGCCGGGTAAAAATCGGGTTTCGCCCTAAAGAGTGAGCCTTCAATTCGGGGTGCAAATTCGGGGAAGAATCGGGTTAAACCCTAAAACTTCAGGCTCTATGTATCTTGTATATTTCCACTAGAGCTACAGTGAACCCTCATTAATATGACCCCCGATAATGTGACATACACACTTTATGACCGTTTTTCTTGGAAACCATTCTGCCGCTACGTAAATCTATCTCGTTTGTCTGACAATCCGTTTATCCGACCATGACTGAGATTTTTGTCGCAAGTAGGGCCAAGCTTAGGCATTGTCTTCTCGTTATTATGACCACATCACATATGATCTGCAGAGTAGCCCAGGGAGAGGCTACACGGCTACACACATACCTCAGGCAGAGGATGACATGTGTTGAAGTAGGGCACCAAGGTTTGGGATGACTCCTGATGTTGTTGACCTCGGAATTACTCATTGCGCTTTTTTTAGACTGCCAAAACACCGTAGTGCTTAAAACAGCAGTGACCACGAGACCAGGTCACACTGTGCTACTGCTGCTGTTGTGCACATAAGAATGGCCGGAACGAAGCGGTCTCTGAGGCCAGCAGATAGTGCATTTCTCGTTAGTATGACAGTTCACTTTATGACCAAAATCTGCAGGAATGGTGGTGGTCATATTAATTGGAGTTCACTGTACTACATTTATCTATTTAAAGGTACTGTAAAGCAGCACCGATCAAATGTCATTTAGGGTGGCTATTCGATAGTCCAAGCCACCAGGACAAAAACTGTGCAAGTTGCATTCCAATCGACGGTGCAGTTAATTAGAAAATTACAATTAAAGATTACGGGCAACACTGTACTAGGTATTCGAAATGAATCCGTCCTTCTGACACATACGGCGGCAACCACATTGCATGCGTATAACACTGGACCCGACATAACAATCCACCACAATCCACCATAAAATCCGCCCCTGCGATCCACACAACGATCGACATCTAAGGATAAACGGATAAGCGAACTGAAATAAAATGCTGAGCCGTTGAAAAAAATGTGTCAGACGTTCAAGAAGCCAGACAGCGTCGGGACTTGTTTGTTCACAGAGAGTTTGTTCGTTCGAAAGAGGCCGCGAACAAAAGGAGCGCGCAGGCGCAGCAGAGAAGTAGGGAGAGCCCCCATCGAACAGCGGCCAGCACTGGGTTACTTCGCAAAAACAGGGGTTAACAGGTTAAACTGTTAACAGGGGTTTCAGAATGCATAGGTAAACAGGAAAACTAATAATATGGTTAGTAAAATAACGAAGTCCCGATGTCACAGTGTGTAATACCAATTTTCAGTGTTGCCCGCTGTACAGGGGGCTGTTTGACACCAGGCGTCGCACCGCTCCACTACGCCGCATCTTTCATGGCAAAATAAAAATATTTATAGCGCGTTGTCGGTCGTATGGTTCCGCATATGGTATTTAGAAGTAACAAAGTCTCTAGTCACATCACCGGCATATCATGCTTGTCCACTGCTTTACAGTACCTTTAAGATAACCTCAGAGGACCCGAGGGCATTACGTGAGTGGTGAGCATACGTACGGAATGTTGTTTCGCTGGCTACAACAATATAGTCAACAGAAGGAACATAGTAATCGGATAGTAGCTGAGGATGGAATGGAATATACATTCGCGCAAGGCAGGAATGTCGCACTGCAAGAGTAGGCAACCAGAAATGAAGTAAAGGCAACACAAAAAAGCAATACAACAAGTCACACGTCATCTCGTGAAAAGGAATTCAGTAATTGAATAGTAGCTGAGGATGGAAGTTAATACATCTGCACGAGGCAGCAGTGTCACAGTGCAAAGCTAGACAACCACAAGTGTACGTAGGGTTCTTCGTTTTCGGGTTTTATGATTTCTCAAATTCGGGAGGGAAAAATCGGGGGGCTATTTATACACGAGAATTCAGGGATAAATCGGGCGCTATGATCTGTGTTTGATATGTCACCGGGGAATTTTCCGGTGGAACAAAAGGCATATGAAACGAGCCAAGGCTGTGACACGGGGACGAGAAACAATAATCCTTATATTTCCGCTCGTAACTGCGGCAGTGAATGACCGCGGTATTCAAACACTTGCTCTAGCTCCACATAAGCTCGTCTTTGGCTCCTGCAGGAGGGGGATCATAAAAGGAGGACAAATAGGTTGTCACAAATAGCTCTCTTTGCCGATATTATGATTCACTTTTCCGACGATTTACAGAGAACAACAAGTTGAAGGATCGCGAGGATTTCGGGTAGATGCCGGGTTTTATCCGAATTCTTGAAAATTCGTTCATTTCATTTCATTTATTTACTTTAAAGACCCTTGTGAAGGGATTTACACTCGGTTCGGGGGGGAACTGTCATGAAAAATCTGGTTTAACCCAAAAACGAAGAACCCTAAGTATACATAGACCCTGAAGTTTTCGGGTTTTATATTTTTCCAAATTCGGGGGGTAGAAATCGGGTCAATAAATTGATGTCGAAAATTCACGCAAATTCGGCCAGAAAAATTACCATCGGACTAAGTTCGGGGAGAAATCGTGCATTATTGTAGAATAAACGTTCACTGTACCAGCCGTTTATCCAGAGTGCCAGAAGTAAGGGGCAGTCTCATATTTTGTGAGAAACTAATATGTCGATGCCTTGAGGTGCCTAGCCTAGGTGCAGTTCTACAGGTAGAAATCGGGTTTAACCCTAGACAGGTGAACCTCAATTCGGGGTGCAAATTCAGGGAAAAATCGGGTTTAACCCTAAAACATCAGGGTCTAAGTGTGCATAATGGAACACGTGCACACTTTGCGCAGACGTGAACGAGTGCGACGTGAACCACGGGCCGTCGGGTCTGTGCGGACAGGGCGCCATTTGTTCCAACACGCCCGGCAGCTACCGCTGCTCCTGCCCGCCGGGCTTCACTGGCGACCCCTTCCGCTTCTGCGAGGACATCAACGAGTGCGACAGGATGCTGGGTCCGAGTGGACTGTGCGGAGAGGGTGCCCTGTGCGCCAACACCATGGGCAGTTTCAGCTGTTCCTGTCCACAAGGATACTCTGGCAACGGACGCGTTCGCTGCCACGGTAAATCGTGTTTCCGAGTTCTCTCCTCGACCCGCGCACTGTTTTTAGCGTGATGTTAGACAGCGGACGATCGAACCAAATAATCACCTAATTAATTTCGTGGGTTGCGTTCTACGATGGATTTCTGGAGTTGCTCCTCGTATTTCAGACATCAACGAGTGCTCCCAAACATTTGGTCCAAATGGGAAGTGTGGCATATCTGCCGTCTGCACCAATTTGCCAGGCAGTTACCAGTGCAGGTGTCCTCCTGGAACGTCGGGTGACCCAGCTGTACGATGTAAGAACACCTGACCATCCTTCATGAAAAATACAATTTTCTCGATGTGCGCTTCGCAATGTGCAGGTGTTCAGTCGGTTCAGTGCCAAGTGGACGATGAGTGTCCCGGTCACTCGGTCTGCAGAGACCATCAGTGCTACTGTCCAACGCCGAACTTTGGAAACGACTGTAAACGTACGTCTGTTCCCCCGTACCAGTTTGGTCATGTCTTGAATGGGTTCCTCACTGGGTGTTTTGCAGATCCCTGCGAGGACATCTTCTGCGGAACGCATGCCCAGTGTCGACTGGACCACAGTGGCCGACCTGTTTGCGTCTGCGCCCACGGGTTCACGGGACAAAGTAACAGTCTGCCTGGATGTGTTGGTAAGACTTGGCTTTCCATGAACGACGACGACTTTATTTTGAGGCGATGAATGGGGAGTTTCATCGCCATGGCGATACTCTACCCCATTGGTGGTGGTGATGTGGGGAATGAAATAATGAGCTCCTTCACAATAAGGATCGAAGCCCTACGGTGTCCGTGAGTTGGACACGTTAACGACCATGTTTACTGGAAAAGAGCCGTACGAGCAGTCACAATATGATGACAACGTTTTAGATAAATGCTTACAGAAGTTATTCTAATGATATGCAGGAAGTCCAACAGTGAAGCCTTCTTGAATGTTCACAAGCTTGTGAGTATATTAAAGAAGGCTTCGCTGTTGGATTTCCTGCATATCGTTACTCTCCTGGGCGCTGGTTGCTTTCTTCACCCTCCTGAAAGGTTATTCTACCGAACAATCACTGCATAAGCACTTGAAAGAACTGATGTTCTGAGGCTGGAACAACATAGAAGGGAGAAATACATACAAAGCTTTTGAGGATTTGTATGTATTTCTTCCTTCTATGTTGTACCAGCCTCAGAACATCAGTTCTCTCATGTTCAACAGTTGCTGCCTGCGTCGATCCCGTCGTATGAATGTGTGTATGAGTGAGCGAAAATGTACGAGTGAAAGGAGGATGACTGAGAGAGAGTAGCTGGTTTGTCCCTTCAGATGACGCACCCTGGAAGTCACTGAGGAGGCATGTTAGCTTAGCTCAATTGGTAGAGCCCTGGACCGGTAATCCAGAAGATGTGGGTTCGAGTCCTACAGCTGGCTAACCTTATCAGTGACTTTCATCTTTCGGCATAAGCACTGCCGACGAATAATGCATCGGCTAGGGAAGACATGCATAAGTGCACCATTGAAGACTATATAATTTGTAACATCTTCATAAATAATATCAATAATTTCGTGTGTGTGTGTGTCTTTTTTTCTTTTTCATTTTCAAGTTTTCTTGCACGTGTAGTCACCGTGGAAGCTCACTTTCATTGCAGATATTGACGAATGCTCTGCCGACAACCCTTGTGGACAAGGTGCGCTGTGCAGGAATCTGCCCGGGAAGTACGAGTGTGTGTGTCCTCATGGCTTCGAAGGAGATCCGTACAGAGGGTGTCTTGCCAGAGGTAAGTTCACCTCTGTTGGTCAGGGCAGCAAGATGCTAACTGCTGTTCTTAAAAGCACGATATCATCATTCATGACCGTATATAATGCTGCCCTCGAAGGCAGATGACGTTAAATATCGCGCATGTACGACGACTGCTGCAAGGGCGTCTTCGTTTGGGCTCGAGGCCCAACACACTGACAATAGCATGTCCTAGCATTCATCCTTGTCAAGAAAACATAGCACAAATCAGGAGACAATAAATGGATCTATGAGCCATCTAGGGACGCGTCACATTAATTTCTGCTTCTACTTAAGCCTCACTCACATGCCTGTACCAATTCCGCAGAGCAACAAGTCATCCACGGCTGTTCATCATCACGGCCCTGCCCCCCCAACGAAGAGTGCATATCGATCGACGGCCGAAACCAGTGCGTGTGCAAACGCGGTTTCACGTACGACGTTTCGATAGCACGATGCAGAGGTAAGCTGCTTTACGCTCGTCTTCACGATCGTCGATAGGGCCCCTGGCTTCCCGTAAAATTTCGCGGAATTTTCCTTTTCTCGCTGAACCTGCTGTTTCCGCGGTGTGTATTTTTGCGGAATATTCAGCACATTATTATGATTTCAATCGGTCTGCTACATTCTTATGGGTTAAGCCCGATCAGTCACAACTCCAATGCCTGACGTGACTGATGCTGCTGGCACTTGCACGGTCGAACGCGCTGCGATGAAAGAAAGTTTGACTGGAACGCCTGGAGAGAAATTGTCAGAGTTATGTGTAATTTTCTTTGTGCACTAAAAAGTTACGAGTATAGCTCGAAAAGCGTGCGGGACGAGTTGGTAAGCAACCTTGAGAGAATGCCGCAACTTTTTTTTTTCCTTGTTTTCTCTTGCCCCCAGAATCCCCCAAATTTGTAAGTTCTACTTCGATTGAACGTTAATCTTCCGCCGCAGAAAGCTAGGCTTTAATCATCGACACGCGTACCCTTTGCAGACATCAACGAGTGCTCCGAGCTGAAGGACAGCTCACCGTGTGGAATCAATGCGTACTGCATGAACTTGGAAGGCAGCTACTTGTGTCAGTGCCCGCACGGCCACGTCGGGGACCCGTACGCGGTGTGCTACCCCGAAGAGATTGAGTGCCAGAGGGATAACCAGTGCCCCGGAAACACCATCTGCATCGTGGACAGGTACCAGAAGGGCGTCTGCGGCTGCAAGGCTCCCTTTGTCCGCGAGGGAGAGTACTGTATCCGTAAGTATTGGCAGTAGTAACGACGCCTCGCAGTTTCTCACTCGCGGCGCAAAACTTCCAGTGGTCAGCAGGAACTGTTCCACGACCAACCCTTGTCCCGAAAACCAGGAGTGCATCTACACTGGAACCAACTACGGCTTCTGCATATGCCCCAAGGGATTCACCCTCGAGGCCACCGGGTTCTGCCGAAGTAGGGATAGATCGCTGTTGCATCATGCGACAGAAACGCTGATGACGCATTGTCATGTGCTTTCAGACATCAACGAATGCCAAGAGATCAGCGAGTGGGCTCCGTGTGGGGCTAACGCGGAGTGCAGGGACCTGCTGGGCAGCTACCAGTGTTTGTGTGCGCCCGGCTACACAGGGAATCCAAGACAAGGGTGTTCGCCGATACGTACGTACCACTTCTCTGCAAAATGTCTTGCTGTAGTAAACTGAACAACCGAGTGTTAAGTATGGCGTCATTCGTGAACTAGTTAGATTTCTGTCGATTGGATGGCAAAGAACAAACACACACACAAAAAAAAGCTTATATATGTATACTATACATAGGGCCTGACTTTTTCGGGTTTTATTTTTGGCCAAATTCGGGGGGTAAATATCGGGCGATATTTTTCAATGGAAAATTCGGGTTAAATCCCGTTACGGCATATTCTGTTGTCAGGAATTCGGGTGTATTCGGGTGATTTTTTATTGTTTAATAAAAATTTGTCTTAACATGGAACTAATGTTTAGCAATGTTATCAAACTATATTTTAATGCACGCTTATGAGTGCGCCACGCGACCCGGATGTTTTCGGGTAGATTCGGGTTAAACCTGAATTTTACAGATTTCGTTCGGGGGGTAAATATCGGGCGGATACGGGTTTAACCCTAAAAAGTCAGGCCTTAACTATACATAGTACCAAAACGCTGACGTTTCAGAAACGTACCTCTGCATTCTTGAAATGGGGCTGACCGTGTTTGGCTTAGAGATATGCTGTCCACAGCAACAGCTTCACCGGTCAAGTGGATTTTCTTTTGTTTGAAAGGGTTTGAAATTTTGTTTGAAAGTCTGAAATTCCCCCGATGACATATCAAACGGAGAACGTAGTGCCCGATTTCTCCCCGAATTCTCGTCTGTAAATAGCACCCAATTCCCCCCCCCCTCTCCCGAATTTGAAACATCGTAAAACCTGAAAACGAAGAACCCTAGAGATACACTACATGTCCTTTTCCTTGGCTTTGGTCTCTGTTGTTCAACCTCTCCCCACTCAGATACACGGGACGTTGTGATGTGTTCCTTAAAATTGTGTTGTAACGCAGGAATCCGTTGTCGTGGAGCCTCCGATTGCCCGACCAACGAACAGTGTTCCCAAGGGCAGTGCCAGTGTTTGCCTCCTTATATCCTCGAAGGGGAAGATTGCAAAGGTACGCTCACCTTGCATGCAAAATATTTTACAGTGAGTACAACAAGCTTTATTCTGAACAGATCCATGCGCTTGGATTCAGTGCGGCCAATTTGCCACCTGCGCCATCACTCCGGCCGGCCCACAATGCCAGTGCAACGCGGGCTGTACGGGAAATCCACAAACTGGTTGTTGGGGTGAGTGACACACTCCTTCCCACCATAATACAGTAGCCAACCGATTTTTCGAACTTGGCGATGACGGGAAAGAAGTGAATAATACGGCAGTCTGAAAAATCTGACGATCACTAAATTAAACTTCATTTCACCTCAAGCGCACTAAAGAAGTCTGTATTTGTGCCATGCCGCATGTGTCACATGCATGTGACGATATCTGCTTGTCTTTGGACAAGCGCAAAGTTCAAGAGCAAGCGCGAGTGTTCGTCATGAGACGAAAGCAGGTGGACAGCGACAGCGTGGCCGAAACAGAAACTCAACAGGCGTGCCGACTCCCGAAAGTGCCAGTGGTACTGCCACCATGGCATTACCAGCAGTACGGTTTGAAAGTTTTAGAGCAGTCGAAAGATGAAAGATGAAAGTCACTGAAAAGGTTAGCCAGCTGTAGGACTCGAACCCACATCTTCTGGATTGCAGCCCTGGACCGGCAATCCAGAAGATATGGGTTCGAGTCCTACAGCTGGCTAGCCTTTTCAGTGACTTTCATCTTTCATCGTCAATTTCTTAGGCAAATTGAGGCTTTGTATGTATTTGTCCCTTCTATGTTGTTCCAGCCTCAGTACATCAGTTCTTTCATGTTAGAGCAGTCTTGCCTGGGATTCCAATTGCGGATCCAATCCAAGCGCACAATCCAAAATCACAGTTTTGAAGTTGCTACTGTAGTGCCCAAAATAGTCGTATTGGTGCTTGTCCTCAAGTGTTTTAGTCCGGAAAATCATGCTTTCGGACTTTGATCTGACAAAAAAAAAAGTAATAAAGAAGCATTAATTCTATGGCAAATGCAACGGTCTCCCACATGGGGGTCCCCCTAATCTGCACCCAAAAAATCGGATGGCTGCTGTATGTACTCCTGACACGTGGACAGTCATCAGGGATTTTTTAAATCAATGGTCGTTGAACATGCGTGTGGCGCCACCAAGTGTGGAACTTGTCAACTTCTCGAACACCATCAGATCCAATGTTCTCTGACAGATTCACACGTTACGCACTTGGTGGCGCTATACACGCGTTCAATGACCGTTCGTTTCAGTGGTCATTGAAGACAGTCCATATGTGACAAATAATTTCTGCGACTCGCGTAACACGTCTCTTTCCAAAGATATCAACGAGTGCACCTCGAACCTGCCCGTGGATCCCAACGGGCCTTGCGGAGTGGGTGCAATCTGCATAAACGAAGTCGGAGGATTCCACTGCGAGTGCCCTTCCGGAACAACGGGGGATCCCTTTACCACGGGCTGTGAGTTCAAAGATATACAAGGTTATTCCACGGAGGGGAAAATACTAATTCGTGATTCGTTTAGGTCAAGGAGGTGCCGGGTGCAAGTTGGACGAGCAATGTCCTCGTAGCGCCATCTGTGACGCTAAAGGAGGAGTTTGCTTCGGTAAGCAAGCACTGGAAGGTGGTGTTGTTTTGTGCGTTATTGAACTAAAACTCGACTCACATATTTCGGCCAACTGTGCCTAATGCACACAGCATGAAACACTATCCAAGCTGCATGGGAGAGGCATCAAGTGTGTAGAACTGCAGCATGCAGTGTGCACCAAAGTGATGCCATCTTGATACAGAAGGCTGTCTCTCACTCCTTCACACGTAGACATGTAAAGTCAGGATGTCAGTCAGTTGCCGGAGACGATTTCAAACGTAGGCTTCCACTGGCTACAAGTAGCTGCCCATATGGCTGATAGCGACTTGTCTTCATAGCTAAGGCTGCTGAAGCATGTTTGTGATTGGTGGTCTCTTAATTGTTACGTCACCCTGCTTATGCAGTCGGGCTCTATTTCTAGTTGGTGTTGACCATGCAAAGACACGGAAGCAATATGCAAACGTATTGCACACACAAAAAGCAATACACACCATGTGGTTAGACTTTAAAGCTATACAAAGTTAAATGGTCCGACATTTTGTCTCAAGTACGACATTGTGTGTTGCGGGTCTCACATTTTCAAACGCTGCCACACTGATCATGCGTGAAGATACATTTCACTTTTGAGCACAAGAACACAATATTATTGATGATGTGTAACGAAAATGATTGATGTTTTCGTTTCTCTCCAGATCCTTGCACCACATCAGAATGCGGTCCCAATGCTTTCTGTGAACCGAAAGACCATAAGCCAACTTGCTGGTGTCAGCCAGGTTTCGATGGGGACCCCTACGACCTGGAGCACGGATGTTTATCTCGTAAGCATGCAATAGATGTCTTAGATTTGTGAGAAAGTGCAAGTGCAAGTGCGAGTGCAAACAATGTGCATGACAAGTGCCGCCCTTGTGCAAGGTAAACTTGAGCAGGAGCACAATCAAACACAAATGTGTAAGCCCCTGAACTTTGTCACAGATGCCTGCACTGCATTACACCCTCTTGAACGACCGTTGTCGTATTAATTGACTCGGACCTGCAGACATGGATCTATTTTAACGAAATTGATTTAAAGTATGCTTTGGCCGATGATAAGACATCGCCAAGGACTGCCGCTACCCCATTCATGTCGTCTGCTTCACGGTGCACGAAACGTTGCACGAACATCGGAAGAAGTGCAGCATTTTCGTGAACTCGTGCTGCAGTCCCGCAGCAATTTTTCCAGTCGTACGTTCCAGTGTAGCAGAAAGGCAGCATCTCCGCTGAATCGAATGCAGGCGCTTGCACTGTTTTACTAGTTGACAAAGTGCAGCCTAGTCAAAGGCAGCCAATGTCATTGGGCTCGAAAGTGTGCTCATGTTATTCGTGTTAACTTCCAGCATGCTCGAGGGTATGGTGTGGGGTCAACGCCCATTGCATTGTCAACTCTCACAACGAGGGCGTCTGCAAATGCTACGAAGGATTCCGCGGGAACCCATGGGAAGGAGGGGAATGTGCTCCAGGTAAGCAGTTTGTTATGAGAGGTACCCAAGCAAATGAGGACCAGTGAAATATGCTGACAGGATCCTCCTGCCACGTTTTTTTTCTGAGACATGAAACAAAGAGCTCATCACTGGCTAGATAGAAAGATACGATTTCACTTTCTGTTTTATATTCTCTTGTCATTATTTCGTGCTTGTACTAAAAACGTACAACCTTTTATTTTTTGTACAGAAAGGGAAGCCAGTGTCATGGAAGTAAATCTTACTCTAAACTTTTATTATCACACCACCATGCTAAAAATTGCGACAGAACGAAACGTGCATCAAACAGCTTGACGGACAAATCCTGACGAACAGAGAATATGTTCTTAATTGTCCATATGTTTTCTTTCGTTGCCCTTTGTCTTTTCATAGTTGGTTCATATTAGTTTCTTTTCCCCCGAGTGCCTCGGCTTATTCCTTGAATAGCTCATTGCATTGCTCGGATGATTATACTAACTGTAGGGATAGACCTAGAAAGACTCCCTGCTCCTGGAGCTGTGTGTCAGAGATTTTTGGAATACATTGAGGAACAACAGACAGTCAACGTTATTCGTAGTCCTACATTTCCATTCCACCGCAGACATATAGACAAACTCGTGTCACATGATAAACTATCTCATACTTAGAGCCTGAAGTTTTAGAGTTTTACCCGATTCTTCCCCGAATTTGCACCCCAAATTGAAGGTTACCTCTTTAGGGTGAAACTCGATTATTACCCGGCAAATTGCCCTCACTGGGATGTCTGTAGGAGTGTGCACTAACTTACTTATTTGGCAGCAAATGCAGTTACATTACCGTTTGTAGCAGACCCCTACAGTTAGTTTGAGTAACCGAGCCAGATTTCTCCCCGAATTTAGCGCACAGGAAGTTTTTTTCACCCGAATTCGTACGAATTTAGTGCACACGTTTATTTACCCGATTTTTACCTCCCGAATTTAGAAAAAAATATTTCCCGAAAACTTCAGGCTCTACTCATGCTGCAAAAGTAACTAAAACTTTACTTGAAACAGATCTACGTTGCTCGGAGACCAGACCCTGCATGGACGGCCAGGAATGCGCAGACGGATTCTGCATTGGTGCGTTGTCCTGCATTTTTCTAATTTTTGTCCGCAATTGAAATGAATGAATTGAATTGAATGAAATGAATTTTGCATCCTTACTCCTGCAGACCGCTGTGAGAACGTTCGTTGCGGTGTCGGGGCTCGTTGTGACAAGCAGACCGGCAGCTGCATCTGTTTGCCGTACTTCTTGGGCAATGCCGAAGTGATGTGTGTCCCGCGTAAGTGTGCCTTTCTTTTCCGTAGAAATTGTTGAAATGAATACTATAATTCTTTTTTTGATGGAAATAAAAACAGCGTGCTCGCTTCATTCCATCGTTCTGTTTAGCGGTCCTGCCTCCCATTTGCGTGCCTGGTTGTGGAGTGGGAGCCCATTGCACGTATGCTGTTCCAAACACGTGCGTCTGCAATCCTGGTCTCTACGGAAACCCCTATGCAGCATGCAGTAAGTTCCTAGAGCAAGTTTGTTATTTACATTAAATGTGCCACTTAGAACAACGTGCATTATGGAAATGGTTATGGATTCAAAGACATCTGAGGAGTCCACCCCCTTGATCTTTTCCTCTTGATTCTATCCTGTTAGAAGGCTTCCCAGGATATCAAAATGCATTTTTGCAAGGTTTTATTAGAAGAATAGACTTCTAAGCTTTTTGGACACTGTGGGACTTGGGTCCTCACTGCAAGGTGGCACAATATTCCATTTCACCACATTGCCACCAGCAGTGGGGTAGAGTATCGTCCCTGGTGATGAAACTCTACAGATGAAAATCTGAAGGCAGCGCTTCCTGTGCATCCCCTTTTGCATATATCATTGCGGGTATTATGCACAAGCGTTTAGAACACTTTCTATGCAGACATATCACTAAACAGGCCGGTTGGTACATATCTGTTGGTTGGCGACACGAAAACAAGCCACTCGGACTGGTTTCGTGCCGCCAACCAACAGACTATAGGTAGGGCCTGACTTTCTAGGGTTAAACCCGTATCCGCCCGATATTTACCCCCCGAACGAAATCTGTAAAATTCGGGTTTAACCCGAATCTACCCGAAAACATCCGGATTGCGTGGCACACTCATAAGCGTGCATTAAAATAAAGTTTGATAACATTGATAAACATTAGTTCCATGTTAAGACAAATTTTTATTAAACAAAAAAAATCACCCGAATACACCCGAATTCCTGACGACAGAATATGCCGTAACGGGATTTAACCCGAATACACCCGAATTTTCAAATGAAAAATATCACCCGATATTTACCCCCTGAATTTGGCCAAAAATAAAACCCGAAAAAGTCAGGCCCTAACTATAGGTAGCTTATCCTATATATTACGAATTTGGAGAGGCATTGTTTTTGGGTGCGAGATTTCTATACACTGCACTTCCTTCTGTACTTCATGCAGTGCTAGTGTTGGACATTTCTTGAAAGGATTTTGCAAGTACAAATGCGAACACAACAAAAGAAATACAAGTGATAAATCAATAAGAGCAAAAAATAAGGAAAAGCAATAAAGAAGCACACCTCCAACGGAGCCGTTGCATGTCGATCAGATAGAGCTGATACAAGCGGAGCTTGCTTTGGTTCAAGAGGAAGTGCTGCTCTTTTAAGATCTTTTTCTCTCGGTTGCAGCCACAGACCAAACCCGTTGCAGTTCTTCAAGCTGCGGCACGAATGCCCACTGTGCAGATACAGGAGACAAACTGGACTGTCGTTGCCCCGCTGGCATGCACGGAAATCCATTCACCCACTGTAACGGTGAGTCTCTCTGTGCAACAATTAAAGGGACATCGCAGTGCAAAAAGTTATCTCGCACATGAACAATCATAGTAGCTGACCAGCAACATACAAGAGAGGGCTTTTATACATGGGCGTTCCTAGAGGGGAGCAAGGGGGGCAGTTATGCCAGCCCACGCAGAGTTTTTTCTTTTTTTTTCATTTTTGTAACTACACAGTGATCAAACATTGTTCACGGTGAATATTTTACATCGTTGCTCCCTGTAGACTGCTCGATAAACTGGACAGGGTTACATGCAATCATGAATGCCAGTCATGAATACCAGAGGTCCATTAATAACTAGAGCCTTAAGTCATTGAGCCCGTTTATTACGATCTTCGATAGAACAATAACTCTGATATTGCGATCGAATTGCTGGTTCCCGTCAGCTCTCCCCTATCCCATTGAACTACATGTAAACAAAACATCGATATAACGATCGCCGCGAAAGCGCTTGCTCGCATATAGCGATCGGAATTCTTCCGGCGGCCGGTTAAAACGCGTGAAAATTAGAAGACAAGATTGCACCATTTCACTGAAAACAAGTTACGTTGGCATTTTGAAGAGCCTTCGCCTCCGTGCGCGCTAAAGTGAGAACGCAGTGCGTTTATCCGCGCATGATTGCCGGGGATTAGATGCGTGCATTGCAAGGCACGCGACTTCGAAAGGGCGGAGGGGCTTGCGCGAAGTAGAGAACGTTGTTCCCTCTCCACATCGTTCTCTCGCTTTCAAGCTTTTTTCTTGTTTTGCTGCGTGCTTGCTACGATGGCGTCCGCGGTTCCGAGTCGCTTTTTGACGAGGAAAGACGCGTGGCTCAACCCGAAGTTGCATGCGCTCTACGGGCTTCCTACTGGTGCAAAACCGCGTTGTGAAGTGCCGCGGCTTCGAAAACGTGTATTGGCAGACAGTTGCGTGTGGCCACCCAAACACGCGTCGACGGATTACACATGGCGGAGGCGCATTCTGATGGAACACGCACTCTCGATCGTGAGAACGGTGATGACTATGACATTGGATGACGAGCAATGGACGAGGTCAGCGACCTCAAAAGGGGCGGCGCCCCACACGATATCGGCGGTTAAGTTATCGAAAGCTTTCGACACACAGCTGCGTCATTTTAGAGCTAGATAAAATGCTTCTGCGCTCACAACAAACGCGCATGTTCAGTGGCCTTCTGCTTGTGGCGATCTACTTCGTTTACGCGAACCCGAGCGGCAGTTTCTCGAAAGCTCGTTTTTTACGATACTCTGATGTAACAATCAGATTTCGCGTTCCCATCAATATCGTTATAAACGGGCTCGACTGTAGTTGAACCTGTTTCTTCCCTGAATTTGCATCCCAAATTAAACCCGATTGTTACCTGATTTTTTAACCCGAAAAACCCGTAAGTCCTGAAAACCGAAAAAATCCCGTAAAACCCGATTACCAGGCAAATTGCCCACACTGAAACACTCTGTAGGAATGCACTCTAGCTTGTTTGGCAGCAGCAAACGCAGTTACATCACCATTTGCACCAAACCAGTACATTTCGTTTGAGTAATAGAGCCCGATTTCTTCCCGAATTTAGCATACTAGAAGTTTTTCCACCCAAATTCGCATGAATTTAGAGCACTTGTCGATTTCCTCAATTTTCACCACCCGAATCGGGGGAAAAAAATATCCCGAAAACTTCGGGCTCTATTAATAACGCATCTGTACGCAATGATTTCAGACATCAACGAATGCTTGGGAAGTGGCAGCGTCTGTGGAACAGGAGCTAGCTGCATCAACACCTTCGGCAGCTTCAAGTGCATCTGCCCCCAGGGTTCCACTGGCAACGCTAACTTTGCCTGCAGTATGTACTACCTAGTTCTTTTCTGCTTCTTTCATCCGCGCATGTAGATGACAAACATGTGGCTCTACTTTTGCAGCTCAAGGGGGGCAAGGGGGTGGTGTACCTCCGATTAGTCCACCACTAGTTCCCCCCCTCGTTCCCCCAATTATTCCCGGAGGTGGTGGTGGCGGTGCAGGAGGAGGAGGAGGTGACACTCCCCCGATCGTTCCCCCAACGCAGCCGAGCGAGTGCGAGGCGGACGACGAATGCGGCTACGATGGGGCTTGTGTCCCTGGCATCAACAACCGAAAGCACTGCATTCGTAAGTTGGTTCCAGCAAGGTGTTCAAGTGCAGTATGGTGACACAGACACACGTTCATATGTATAATTACGGCACAGTACGATACAGTCAATTACGGTAGTCAGTTAGTTACGGTACAGTTGCCGACCGACAGTTTGGACTTCTAAGAGCGACAGAGTCAGTCCGTATTTTTAGTTAATGGCATAAATTACTTTATTTCAAAATCCTTCACTCAGAACATTCAAAGTTTGCTTGGAAAAAGTAGGTATATGTGTCTCCTTCGCAACGCGAACGTGCAGCAACTTATTGAGGTCAATTTTTGCGAGTGTAGTACTATCCTTGTGTAGTTGTATATTATTATGTAGTAGTATATGTAGTATCATGCAGTATATTGTATATTATTATGTAGTTATGTAGTTGTATATTATACTATTGTGTAGTCACTACAGCAAGGATCGCTGCTGCATCAACATCATCATCGCTGGTGTCGCTTTTAAATTTTTTTATGTTGTCAGTGCTGTGGAAGTGGCAAATGGCGACGTCATGCTAGTCTCGGTCGTCTATGAATTTGCGTCATCGCCTCTATTAAGCACGTCTATTGTGATATCATCATCAACATTCTCGCTTGACGTAGGAGAGAATTTGGGGAGAAATCAGGTTTAACCTGAATGGATCCTGAACTGATTCAGAGAGAGGGGGGAATAATAGTGAGGAATTGGGTTCAACCCGAAAAAGTCTGTCCCTTTGTATAGTATGTGTCATATCATATGTATACGTATACATTATTGTGTCATTTGTCTAATATTATGTTTAGAAATAGGGTGGTACAGATTGACATGCTCAGTAACATATACTACGCTTGAAGGAAAAGGAATGTCTGAAGCCGGTTGAGGAAGAGTTTACTAAGAGAAATTTATAATATTTAATTACAGATAGAGAGTGTAATCACGGACAATTTGCTACACTTAATTACAAATAGAGGGTGGGCTAGGGAAAAATTTTACAACATTTATCTACAGGGTCAACATTTTGACGCTGTCATCTGCAACAAGACTAGTGACAACACTAGGGATGATAGCGGAACCACCATCTTGTGATGGCATCTATGTTGTGTCTGCCAAAAGCCACATTTCTGTCTTGTTTCCTACTCTAACATGCTCGCCATTTTGAGGCAATATTTTTGTGGGAAAAAATCCACATTGAAATCAGGTACATACACGGTAAAACAATCTCTGAGGGGGTCTGCAAAGCATACGGGTACAAAGTCTAACCCATATAGGTTCTCAAACTTTTTCGCCCTGGGGGAGCCCTTCAACAACTCTCACAAAGTCCCAAGGAACACCCGCACGCAACGACCAACGTTGGCCCGACTCACGTATTTGTAGTCGGCGGACCACCCGTGACAGTTTGAGAACTTGCTTATGGATTACGTTGTAACCTGTAAATGGGAATGACGCGAAAGTAAGTCTAGTGGTCCTCACCTGGAATATGCTGTGACAGGTCCATGCGAAGACAGAGAATGTGGCCCCAATGCTGCCTGCGTCGTGGAAAACAGCGTCGGCGTGTGCCAGTGCAAAGAGGGATTCCAGGGCGATCCGGGTGACCTGGAGACTGGATGCACACCTCCCACGTGTACGCATGCCTCATTTCTCTTTGTTGGGACAACTGAAGTGATGAATAGTAATTTGACTTCTAATCTGCGATGAAATTTCAGCCGAAAATGTTTGTGAAACGGATGACGTCTGTGAAGTGAACTCCGCCTGCGTCGCCAACCAAGAAAACGTTCGAGAGTGCCGAGGTAAATGACGGGTCCGTAACGGGTCTGTAGCGGGCTGCTTTGCACCTTGAGGCTTTCTTAGAGGAAGATGTGAATGAACAAGAAACAGTTTGGGCTTAAAGTGCATCTGTGAACTCCTGCAAACTCGATTAGTGTTCTAAACAATGCATTCTATTTTACATATGCTCAGGGTGTCTACCAACCTGGAAAACCTGGAATTGTCGGGGGATTTTGATGCAACTGGAAAAGTCAGGGGATTGTCAGGGAATTTGCCAAAAGGCAGCTGAAATCAGGAAAATTCACAGACAAGTGCTGTGACAACGTGCAGTGAATCACGGGTGACTATGAGTGGTTCAGTGGCCACGCTGCAGCAACGTTGCAGCAACGTTGCAGCAACGTTGCCGCGAGTAGCAGTTTGCCAATATGGCAAGCTCAGAGGCAGAGAACCAGGGCTGCCTAACTAATACTCAATAAATGGTCTGTTTTATGACTGATCTGTGTCTAAACGTAGCATGAGGCACCAAAGTTCCCTTTTGATTTGGTCAGGAAATTCGCTCGAAAAATACTGTGAAAACCTGGAAAAGTCAGGGAATTTGAAGGTTGCAGTTCGGTAGACATTGCTGTTTGAAGAATGAAGCAATACCCCTATGCTGTTAGGTATTGCCACAGTCCATTTCAAATATGGAGTGCTCTACAGCAAAAAAAGTGCAATAGCATACTTTCAGTGCTCAGTTACAAGCTAGGTCTGCTCTAAAGGGGAAGGAGGATCATCACTGTTAAAATCACGGACACCTCTCATGATGTTCTGCACTCGTACGAATATTTATGCAGCCACGCTGTTGTCCTCCGGGGTTTCCCTCAAGGTATTCTCGCCCCTTGCCTTAAAAGTGGGAACGTGACCACCCTGCTCTCTAATTTTTGGTCTTCTCTAGATAGGGAATTTAAATTATTTATTTATTTTTTGTAAACTGTCATTCCTGGAGAGGAAACAGATATCGCTATCGCTAGCACAGTTCTTGAGAAGCTATGGAGCTCTAATTAATTTAATTCACTTATTTACTAACTATGGCGTTGTGGGAGGAGCAAATTTGCACTGTTGCGTCGTGAACAAAGGGGAATGGAATAGTATGCATTCTGAGTGGGTCATGATCTACGAGGCCGCCCCTTTAACTTTGTCTTACGTTCTCCTCTGTGACTTTCTCCTCAGAGGTGTGTGCCAACGCTCAGTGTGGACCAAATGCTGTTTGTGAGGCGGTAAACCACAAGGCAAGCTGTATCTGCAAAAAAGATCATCAAGGAGACCCTAATGATTTGATTCGAGGATGCTCTGGTAAGTGAGGCTGAGGTCATAGGGAAAAAAAAAGAAAGAAAGCCTGGTTTTTGCACAACCCTACTAACATGCCGCATGTCTGCAAAATTAGTGGCGGTCCCAAGGGGGGGGGGTCGCCCCACCCCCTCAAAAGCATAGCCTGGTCCAGTTTTCGTCTCTTTCCCTGCGACACTCTCAAGGAGAGCGACCTAAATGGGACCTAAGATGGATTACCAGTGATAAGATTTCGTGCGAGAAAACGTTGAGCTCGTGTCCAGAACCCCTCCCCCCCCTCGCACCCAAATGGATAGCGACTGGCTAAAGGCTCGCAGACGTCGCCCCCCACCCCCCCCACCCCCAAAGTACTTCGCTGGGACTGCCCCTGTGCAAAGTGTATAAGAAATCATGGAAGTCGTCGGAGAAGAATCGAAGAAGAAATCCCGAACAACAGCACCCCCCTCTCCTCAAGTCCAGTTTACCTAATGGGCTGTAGTAGACCACCTATGCATTGAACCCACATATACATAGTGAAGATATGGATGTAGTAAACCTGTATGGATGTAGTAAAGTTGTTGTTGTTAGTAAACCTGTGGTCCCACATTTTGAAACCTCCAACCATGATCTACTGATACGGTGACGTCTTTTAACAGCCCGGCCAACCTCATCATGAAGACGTTCTAAAAGGAGTTGCCCTAGGGCGACACCGCAAATTAATTTTGTATCTCTTTGACTCTTTCTACGCTTACTCTGACATAGTCTCGTTCATCTTCTTCATCCGCAGAAGTCCCGCATCACGAATGCATCGCAAACACTGACTGTGGCGAGCGCTTTGAGTGCAAGCTAGGTCCCAAAGGAATTAACCAGTGCAGAGGTACGTTGCTCTTAAATCGAACGTGCAGCACCTCTGAGAGTTTGTGACCTTTACAGATGTATGTGAAGACAAAACGTGCGGCAAGAACGCTGTGTGCCTGGGAGAAGTGCACAAGGCAATATGTGAATGTGAACCTGGCTTCACCTACGACGGTAACAGCTGCCAGGGTAAGATAGAGGCATTTTCATTTCATTTCATTTATTTCTGTTTGTGTCAAACGCAAAACAAGGTGGTACGCCGAAAAGCAGCAGAAGCCGCTTGACTAGGGCAATACCACCCTACATTTGGTGCAAACAACAGCGGAGTCAAACAAGAGAAAATAATACCGGCAAATATTTGAAAGCCATGATACAACGTGCACAGTAGAGATAACCGATACAAGGCTATCAATGAAATTCACTTAGAAAAAGGAAAAGGAATAATATTACACACACATGCTGAACGACAAAATGCAAGGTTATCAATTCAGTTGACTTGAAAACATATTTCTGAGATTTCTTGAGGACATTTGTGAAATATCAGTACTAGAATTCAAGAAGCTGTTTAGAACAATGGTAATTCTGTAAGTTAAGGATTGTTTGGCGTAATTTGTTCTTATTGATGGTGTTTGTGTGTGATTGTGTGTGTGATTGTTTGTTCTTATTGCATCTCTAATGGAGTCTCAGCTTAAGAGCCGACAAGTTTACGCGTGCATGGTGCTTGCAGTGGTTACTGAATATAATTATGGCCTGACATTTTTGGGTTATATTTAGAGCCTGAAGTTTTTGGGAAATATTTTTTTCTGAATTCGGGGGGTAAAAATTGGGTAAATATAAACATGTGCACTAAATTCGTGCAAATTCGGGTTCGAAAACTCCCGGTATGCTAAATTCGGGGAGAAATCAGGCTCAGTTACTCAAACTAACTGTAATGGTTTGGTACAAACTGTGATGTAACTGCATTTGCTGCCAAACAAGTAAGTTAATGCATTCCTACAGACATCCCAGTGAGGGGAATTTGCCGGGTAAAAATCGGGTTTCACCCTAAACGGTGAACCTTCAATTCGGGTTGCAAATTCAGGGAAGAATCGGGTAAAACCCCTAAAACTTCAGGCTCTAGTTATATTTTCCAGCAAACTCGGGAGGGGAGTAAATATCGGGTTATATTTTGCTTTAATAATTCCGGTGTAATCGAGTTGAACTGAACCTGATTCAACCTAATTGTGGTTGAATCAGCTTGGGCCAGGCATAAATCTTTGGTTTACTCGGAACAATACACACGACACACCAGTAGAGACAGAGCACCAATATTTAGTCGATGCATCTAAGAGGTGGCATGGTATCTGTTTTGACAGTTTGTATCAGTATGTGTATTTATGCATTTACAACACAGTTTCCGAAGTTGTGTGTTAGTTGTGATGACTTCGGACTCTCCGGGTCCAGCAGTTTCGGGGAAATACCGGGTTAAACCCTGTTTTTCCTGTTTTGAATCGGGAGATAAATATCGGGCATAATCGGGTATAACCCTAAAGGGTCATGCCCTATACCGGGTGTTTCAGTTAAATCCCCGGGCTAAATAATTCGCGAACAGGTGCACCAATCGAATAACTTTCTTTTTTACAAGTATCTGTCCAATACCGTCTACAAGATGTGCACCGCGTGAATGAGCGGGAGGCGCTCATTATTTAAATAAAAATTTTAATGAGTTTCGTGAAAAAAGCTAACTTCTAAAGCAGGGTGCCGTCGGCATTAAAATGGGTACTACCCCTTCTGGGACCTTAACTAGATACCTTTTAGAGAAAAATCTGCAACCGAAGCGGGTCATTTGTTGCAGTAATTAATTGGTTTCGGTTTACATATTTTTGTCGCGGCTAGTCGTGGTGAAGTGCAAAAGGACACTCTTTCACTCCCATGCCCACCAATGAATTACACCCATGAATTACATCCTTAAAATTGTCCTTGCTTGATATTTGACATTTCAACAATGCTTGCTTTCCCTTGCAGTGCCAGACGACTGCGTTGTGGATGGAGACTGCCTGGAGCACGAAGCCTGTCGACACCAAACTGACGGGAACAAGTGTGTCGGTAAGTGAACCCCCGAGTACGCTGACCCCTGCACCACACCTGCTGTGTGTGCTGTCCTCTCAGATAACCGCAAACGACCGAAAGAGATGTCAGAAGCTGATACAGAAAAGGGTTAAAGCACTTTTCCCATCCCTAGTAGCCAAGGCATGCAACCACGATAGCAGTGGCAGCAGCGATGATAGGTTGCCAGGCCTAGATATTTCATAAGTAGAGCCTGAAGTTTTAGCCGATTCTTCCCAGAGTTTGCACCCCGAATTGACGGTTGCCTCTTTAGGGTGAAACCCGATTTTTACTCGGCAAATTTCCCTCACTGAGACGTCCACTAACTTGTTTGGCAGCAAACGCTGTGCATCACTGTTTGCACCAAACCAGTACACTTAGTTTGAGCCCGATTTCTCCTCGAATTTAGCATACTGCAAGTTTTTTCACCCAAATTTGCATGAATTTAGAGCACATGTTTATTTACTCGACTTTTACCCCTCGAATTTAGAAGAAAAAAAAATATTTCCCAAAAAGCTTCAGGCTCTATTCATAAGTGGGATGTCAAAAAAGAGAAACAGTGATGACAGTATCACTTACTGGGTGTTGGATCAAGCTAGCTTTTGCTTACAGGTGCCACACAACTTAGAGTTTAATCCCCTCCACACTCTAACAAGGCGGCCATTCACTCCGGCCGTAGAGGCCCGTAGGAACCCTTTCTTCCCTCCCTGCTGTTGACCCACAATTCACATGAACCTTTAAACACGTCACACCTAACCCCTTTAAATACCGTGCCAGTGATGAGGACGGTGCCCAGAAGAAGAACAGTCTCTGTTCGAAATATCGGCGGCTCCTGTCCTGAGGCAACTCCCTTCGTAGAGTCTTGGAAGGCAGTTAACAAACCTAGTGAAAACGTGCATCACGACTAGGGTTGCCACCAGGCCGGTATTATACCGGCACGGCCGGTTATTTGCTCGCTCTGCCGGTTGCCGGTAGGAAGATGATACCGGCAGCCTCTGGCCGGTATTTGTGGCTCAACACCTTTTATAGGGGCTTTTACAGGCTTTTTTTCCTTTCAACATTCCACTACAGCTTGAATAAATCTGGAGCACAGACCCAACTCCGTAGTCACCAGTCGTTTTCTTAGTTATTCATTACTGTTATTATCATTGTTGTCTCGAGCGAGTACCCTGGTTCCTTCTTTCTCTCTCTCTGTATACTCTCCACCCCTCACCCACTGTCCCATTCCCGCGAACATTTCCTCCTTTCCCGCTATTCCACCTCCTCTCCCTCCGCCGGTATTTTTTACTACGAAAGGTGGCAACCCTAATCACGACACAAATGCTTGCATGTTGCAGACGTGTGCATCCGGCACGTGTGTGGACCCAATTCAAAATGCCTCGGTCAGAAGCACGCTTCGACGTGTGTCTGCCGTGATTCCTTCTTTGGAAACCCCAACGATCCCGTGCGCGGCTGCCAACGTAAGTATTACTCTTTTTAAGATGCTTCCTGCGTAGCTCATTTCCTCCTCTCTGTGCTCCGTAGCCAAACTGGACGTCTGCTTTCATGATGCCGACTGCCCCGAGAGCGATCGCTGCCTTCCAGATGTTCGTGGAGTGAGGAACTGTTCAAGTATGTATTGTTTTGCTGCAACGCGACTTATTTTCAAAAACAAGAAGAGAAGAATGGCGATACGCACGTGCAGTTAAAAAAATAAGTAGAAAAAGTGACAACGTGTGAGCGGTTGTACTTGTTTTGTGTTAGAAGATATTCAATTTGACAAGATATGTTTGCATATTATTTTACTTATCTTGCTAAATGTAACATGGCATGCATATTATTGGGTTACACTATGTTGCTGCCTTCTTAATACAGTCAAACTCCTTTATAGCGAACACCTTTTTAAGGAAAATACCACTGCAGCAAATTTTTTTGCGGTCCCACTGGAGCCCTATAGGTCCAATAATGGACATCCTTTTTAACGAAAATACCTTTACTGCAAATTTTTTTTGCTGTCCCCTGAGTTTCGTTGTAAAGGAGTTTGACTGTAATGCCTTGTGTAGCTTATATTAAACGGGCATTTTTTTTACAACAGCAAATATGAATCCTATAGTCACCACACGCTACCACATTCAGCGAAAGCCTACAGACATTTACTATAGCACGTAATGTGACAACATTTGCGATATAAAGCTGCGGTTCCTTTGGGAAGGCACGTGTTGTGTTTCTCCACTTCTGCCCTGATTTTAGTAGTAGTATTATTAAACAATAACGAGAAGACTGTTAGGAGCAACTTTTATTTAAAAAGTTGCTACTAGTTGTCTTCTCATTATTGTACTACGTAGAAACACAGATTTTTGACATCGCCTTGTTATCTGTTGTAGTTTTATTAAACAAAAAAAAAGGACGGATTGACTCAAAACAATAACAACATAGTTTCTATACAGCACATCAGGCTAAATTCTGCTACTGATAGGGTGGAGAACGTAAAGTGATCAGTGTGTGTAAAACAGACATCTATTTCAAAATCAGTTTTAGAGACCACACGAACAATTTGTGCTTGTTACGATATTGGTATGATGATGACGTTATACTATAATGATGCTATTCTTAACAGGCACCTGCACCAAGACCCGCTGCGGTCCAAATGCTCACTGTCTCGGCCGTCTCCACAAGCCTTCGTGCGAGTGCCGTGAAGGATACAATGGCAATCCGGCTGACTTAACTCGTGGATGCACACGTGAGTTTCCCACATCCGAGGATGTCTCCAATAATTGTTAGTGCCAAAGAACCACGCTGTGCCCATCTTTCGACGGAGCGCACACGCTCCTGAAATGTGTCCACTACACAGCGTACTCCACTCCACTCCACTACTACTACTACACCGTCGTGACCGTTCTTGGGCACCAATAAAAACATTATTACTATTGTTATTATTATTATTATTATTATTAATAAGAACTAAGAAGAAAAGAATTATTAGAAGCACAAAATTAGCACAATTAGAAGAAGCACAGATGATAATAAAACTTCCAATTCCAATTCCAATTATTATTATTATTATTATATCATTATTATTAAATTATATCATTATTATAATAATAATAATAACGACCGTGTCATAGGCACCCCTTCCCAGCGCTGCATTTGGAAGCTAGCGGTGGCACTGCTCATCGGCCTAGTGGATGCTTCCTCACTTCCTGCAATACTTTGTACTTCAGCTTGCCTTAGTATTTTTGTACAAGCGGTGGATATCCCAAGAGAGATGCTTCTTCCTAAAGTTGATTGTCATCATTATTTCTTCATATGAGCTGTTGCTGTCGTCTGCTACGGTAGTCGTACGTCCGCTTCTGCTCGTTCAAAATTCAAATTTTTATTGTCCAATCACGATGCAGATATCGCGGGCCGATGAGTAGCGCCCCTAGTGGATTGTGCGGACGGGCTCTTCAGAGGGGTTGCCGATTATGACATGGTCGTTATAATCTAGTAGGTCATGGTTCACTAGCTCTTTAGACTGCCCTGTTTGGAAAAAGTCCTTGGCTGTTTTGTACTTTTATTTATTTATCGTACTAAATCATACTAAATTTACTGTACTAAAGAACTTTTAAGTCATGACATGAGGGGGTAGACATCATTAACAGAGAAGAATATATAATGTGACAAATTAGAAGACATCCATAAAGGTTGCAGGTTTCTTTAAATACAACATATGTACCGATAAGCCACAAATTATTACCATTGCTTATACTTTATTAATTTTGTCAGCTGATGAAACTTACTAAAAAAAAAAAAAATCCAACAAATGAATCGCAGTTAACTACTAGTTCGAGCTATTTTGCCTTGTGCGTGGCACTGTAGATAAAGCCAGAGCTCTCCACACTAGAGGCTCAGGGACTTGCTACCATGTGGGAAAGGGACAGTGGGTTCGGGTGCCCAAGAACACCCGAACACTGCAATATGCTGACAGCGTACTTTCATTACTTTCCAGCAATTCCTCTTGACCGGTGCCACAGCAACATTGACTGCAAGGGATATGAAGTTTGCAAGCTCACCTCTGTTGGAATCAAGGACTGCATAGGTAAACATTTGTATGAATGCAACAACTTGTCGCGCGATTGCGTGTCGTCCCTAAGTGTGGTATGCCTCGGCCAAATCTCGTTGTTTAAAACATTTGTATCTTGTGTAGCAATGTACATTGTTTTTACTTCGCCTTTCTTTTTAAAAAAACAAAAAAAACAGAGCTCTGCTTGGATTACGACTGCGGCCCGAATGCCAACTGTATCGCCATGGACCATCAGGCAGCCTGCGAATGCTTACCTGGCTTCGCCGGGAACCCGCAGGACTTGCACAGGGGCTGCATGAGTGAGTCTCACTTTTGTCATGTTTTAGTTTGGAAGGGTGCATGTGTACACGCGTTTTATACTTAACCTTGGCATCCTGCAGGACACTTGTGTGAACACGACAACGACTGTGCAGACGTCACTACCTGCACGCTCACCAGGGTTGGAATCAAGAACTGCACAGGTGCCCATTTCTTCTTTGAAGCTCTCTACATCGTTTGCGGAGAAAAGCAGGGTCGCAGGCCTTGCTGTTGTGTTACGGTTTGACCCAGTGATGGCCAGTAGTTAACTACATGTAGTTAAACTACTAGTTAAGCTACCTGATTGTAGTTAAACTACTAGTTAAGCTACCTGATTGTAGTTAAAAAGTAGTTATCAACTACTTGCAGAAATGTAGAGGCAACTACTAGTTAAACTACTATTTCGAGTAGTTAACTACAGTAGTTAGGTTACTGCAGGCGCCAACTACTTCCGATTTTGCCGCAAGCTTTACGGCACGATTGTGCTTCCGACTTTTACCTCGAGCTACTTGTTTGATGAGAACGGAGGTGCAGAGCAATTGTGCCGTGCATGTGTACTAAATCTTCACTTTTATCGCTGCTTGTGATTCCAATTTCGATGTCCAAGAACACTATAGAATGGGATTGGTGTTGATGGACAACGTTAAGTAGCTATAGATGTAGTTAAAATACATTGCAGTAGTTAAAGAAGTAGTTTTAACTACCTCTCCTGAAAAGTAGTTGAACTACTAGTTAAACTACTCCATCACGAAGTAGTTAGTAGTTATAG